>NC_053116.1:8077584-8252584 GCF_010015445.1 Perca fluviatilis
AAATCAAATACCTACCCATCGAACGATTATTAAAATATTCGGATCCATGCCTACCGAGAAGACTGACGTGCGAGGGCGGCCGGATAGCTCAGTTGGTAGAGCAGGCGCCCATATATGGAGGTTTACTCCTCGACGCAGCGGGCCCGGTCGATGGTGTTTTAAGGCCCCAACGTCGACTTCAAGGCAGCACTGCGACCGTCGACTTCAAGGCACCTAACCCTAACCCTTGCCTAATCCTAGTGCCTTCCAGGCAGCGCTGCCTGGAAGGCGATGTTGGGGGCTTAAAACACCAAACACCGTCATTTACCCTCTCATTCCCCTTTCATTTCATCAGCTGTCCTGTCAAACAAATAAATCACCGACGTGTGCCGCAATTTCCAAATGTCTCCGTTTTAGGGGACAAGTACATTTTGGTTTTGGACGGTTGGTCGGACAAAGAAAGCAAATGGAAAGCTTTATCGTGGATTCTGTCGATTACTAACAACTTAAATGCTGAACTGTAGAGTTGAAACAATAAATCAACAACCATTTTGATAATTGATTAATCATTTCAGTGATTGTTTATGTAAAACATCCCCTGGTTCCAGCTCCTCAGTTGTGACTATTTGCTGTTTATCCAAGTATTTTAGTTTTTTTCTTTTTTACTTTTAGTTGGTCAACGCAAACAATTGGAATTATGGAATAGGAATTATTAGTCAATTTATAGATTACTTTATAACATTTTAATTAATCAATGACTTGTTTCATGTCATTTTTGGCAAACATGCTCCGGTTGCAGATTCTCAAATGTGCAGATTAACTGCTTTGCTCCGATTTATATCACTGGGAATTAAATATATTTGGTTTTTGGACAAAATGGGCAGTTTGAAGATGTCACCTTGGACTTTTTGGGGCATTTTTCCCCGTCCGTCTGTCATTTTTTTTTGGACTGATCGAATAATTGATTAATCAATGACACAACCGGCAGATTAAAAATCGAGAATAAAAACAATGGTTAGTTACAGCGCTAAAACAACAGTCACCTTTCTCTGGGTCATTGTGATGATCCTTTTCCCACTTTTTCCCCCCACATTTTATAGACCAAACCATTAAATCTGCAGATAAACTGAGAATCATTAGTTGTATATAGCTAGAGAACTCAGCCATTTGACATACATAATGAAGACGCTCACCTGTGGTTTCAGCTCTGGTTATGATCCTTGAAGAGGAGTCCGTCTCCTGTCTCTATCGCCCAACAACAACACCAAGGAGCTGAAGGAGAGAAAAACATAACCACACGTTTTCATTTTAATAAATGAACTCTCAACCTCCTGCTTTCTCCATCAGGCAAAGAAAACATCCCGCATCCCTGCCAACCCCCTGGGGTGGTGCAGGGGAGGTAGATTTAAAAAAATAAAATAAAAAATATGACCGACAACTAGGGGTGGGACTCCTCACTGGTCTCGCAATCCGATTAGGATTATCCTGTCAACGATTCAAATCGATATCACGATTCGTCACCTCCTCAATATTATAATATTACAACGCATGGTTTTCAATTACAAATTCAAGCAGTCAGATATTATGGTCTGTCACTGCAACGATGCAGAATCGTCCAGGTCCGCATCCCGATGCAGCGATTTATTTCAACACCCTTAAAAGACAACCCACTCCCCAAAAGAGGTGAAAAAAAATAACCGTGTACACAACACAAAACAGAAATTGGGTCTGCTTGTGCTACATCAGTAGCCTGGAAATCCAGATCCAAATCTGAAAGATTAAGGGTCTGGCTATGGGTAATGAAAATGGCCCAACTCGAGGGGCGGCACCAAGCATGCATTTGAAAATATCACTGCGCGCAATCTGATAACACTACGACCAATGTTCACTGACTGATTCCGGACTTGGACGTTGCAGCGCTGTCATCGGTTTAGCTCGCCTCTGGCCCGCCTAGATCAGATACTGCAGAAATTCAAATTGCGCTCTCACGACAACTCTGGATTTCCAGGGTACTACACAACGGGAGCGTGAAAAATAAAGATGGGACTTCTTGTGGCTTTAAACTTTAGAGCTTATGGGTTTTAACGCGGCCTCATTCACTAACAGATCTGTTGTCGAGATGTACAGGATACCTAAAGAATTTGATGTTTTGAATATGCAGAAGGTTTTGAACAACACAGCAGGATAATAATTTCCTTTACATAAATAAATGAATGAATTGATGCAGAAAAGGCCCAATTTGTTGCATAAAGATTCATCAGGATGCAGGAAATTAAGTGACGCACAAAATGTTATAATGGAGGACCCCGAGACCCCCGAGTTATAATGTGCCCCCCCCAAATGTTGAAACAAAACCTACGAACTTCCTTCAAATCATACGACAGAAATCACATGATGCGTCAGTTTGTCATGAGCTGTGTCAGTTTGTCATGAGATCTTGAGAGTTTGATGGCAGGAATTTTGGGGTTGTTGGGGTAGACCAATGTCACCTCCGTTATGTGGCGGGCAAAGGCTGCAGCTTTCCTTCGATCTGCGAGTGGAAACAGGAAACCGGGGGAGGAGAGGAAGACGCTCCATTGCCCTCGGGAGATACCAGCGCTCGGCAGACGCCAGCTATGCCAACACCACCAGCCCCCCACCCCCACCCACCTTCTTATCTCGCTCCCCTCCTCTCGTCTTCCCTTTCATCTCCGAGTCATTGTAAAGTGTAATGAAAGAAAGATGGATGAATAATTCAGCAGACCGCATTTAAGAACTCTGCTTTTATGTCTTTCTGATAACGCAGGACTCTCCACACTGGGTGCCACACAACGATTTCTTGTTAGGTCTAATGTGGGATTCCCCATTAACAGAGTCCCCTGTTAATTATGTCCACTTTCAGTTTCAAGCCTAAATGGGGGACGCTCCGTCTGCTGCCGCGTCTCTTCATTCGGCGTTTTTGTCGGACCACTTCAGATATGTTTAGACGCCGAGCTGCAGCATTAACTCTCCATTTCCAAAAGTAACACGGCCTGATCCTTTTAGATTTGTCAATCTGAAATGGGATTAGAGCCGTTGAGCATCTGCCCTCTCAATCTGGGTTTTATTAGAGCGAGAGCAGATCATCTGGTCAGGCAGTGCCCTCCTCGGTACGCCCGGTTCTGGGGAAGAAAAAAAAAGAAAAAAGAAAAAAAAAAAGGAGCAGACCGTGATCTGTGAGCCGTGTCACGAGAGCGAGATCACGAAGACGGCAGATCACAGGGCTCAGAGATCAAAAATTAAAGAAAGCGCGAGAGACCTCCAACGATTGCACATCGCCAGTATTTATTTACCGAGGACGGCCCTTGATTTCTGACGGCTGGACGCTGAGGAAATGATGAAATATTGAGCCAAATTTTCAAAAGGAGGTTTGGTGGGATGCTGCAGAAGAGGATGCAGCAGATGAGATTCATGGAACGAGGGCAGACAAAAAAAAAATATATATATATATATATTTCAAAAGGCGACTCAGCCGAAGCACAGAGAAGAAATGCACAAAAGCTTCTTAAATCATGTCAGTCGCACTCTTGGGGATTTGGCACAGGCAAGGCCGTCTCAGGATATGTCAAACAGCACCCTTTCCATCTGCCAATCTGGGCAAAGGCGCAGATTGAAGTTCTTGCTGTGTAGGCAAAGTGTGTAGGCGGGAGATGTAAACAATGTGACAAAAGCCTAAATCCTCACATGGAGAAAATTAAAGAAGATCGGGGGAAGACTGAAAATGTAGGCCAAAGTCGGGGTTGTTGTTTTTTTTTTGCAGACACACCATCACCACGCGATTGTCTGCATCATTAATACAGATGCAGATAAATATCAAAGAGGAGGAGGAGGAGGGACGTGGGTGAGACAGAATCAGGCTGGGGGGCTCCCTCGGTGCTGCTTCCTGTCTGATGTTTGGCTATAAGAACCGAGACCAATCGTTCACAAGAAATATTTGGGATGAGGAGCGGAGGCGGCAGAGAGGGGGTGGGGGGAGGGATGGGATGGGATGGAGGAGGGGAAAGGGAGCTCTGTTTCCCAAAAGGCATGAAAAGGTTGGATTGGCGCCATGTATGCAATCAAACTGATCGCAGGGATCCTTCTTAAATGTGTGCCAGGCGACCTCCACACCCAGGGAGGAAACGCATCACCGGCTCCTCCGTCTCGCACACAACAACGCAAACTGGGATTTTTAGCTTTTCGTCAACCAGAAGCCACCACCGCCAGAAGCACATTTTGGCAGATTTACGACACATTGTTAGCTGCAACCAAAACAAGCCGGCATCATTCTGTTTTGGTTCGGCCAAAATAAAAAACCGACAATTACCAGTGTGTGGTAAACAGAGCTCCTAAAATATGAGCTAGCCTGCGGATGGACACATGGACGCACCGCACACACACACACAACACACACACACACACACACACACACAAAAAAAACACACACACACACACACACACACACACACACACACACACACACACACACACACACACACACACACACACACACACACGCGAGTCATCAAGTCCATTCATGTCAAGTCAGCACCATTAAACCTCACTTAACAAATGTCCTCTCTGTCACAGCACTTCATCCTCATACCAAGTCAAAATCAGATTCATTCTGACACAGGAACAACAGGAAAACACAGCGAGAAGCCCAGGAAACATCATGTCAGCTGTAAAAACTCAATCAGTATTCAAACACCCCCCCCCCCCCTATCAAGTACACATTTTGGGTCAGCTCACCTTCCTCCTGCTGCCTTTTCAGTCATCCAGTCAGCGCATCCAGAGCTCTCCTCACAGCAGATCGAAAAAACGTAAGGCACCAGAAGAAGCGGAAAAAAAAGAGCGACAACCTTACATTTCTGTTTTACGGTTGCGGAGGAGATTATTTTCCTCCCTGGTAAAAGTGCCGTCACCCTGCGAGCGTAGCGAGGAAGCCGGTTTCCTCTGCACTTCAGCTAGAGAAAGGCCCGTCCTTGGGCATGTGCATTGTGTGTGGGTCTGTGCTGTCTGCAGAGGCTGCCATGTCTCCCATTGTTCCAGGGCGAGTGAGCCAGGCTTCCTACCCCAATAGACCCTGCCTACTACAACAGCTGTGGACCAGCCCCCACCTCTCTGCCGCTCTCTTCCCCCCCCCCTCCTCCTCCTCCTCCTCCTCCAACTCCTGCCTCTCTGCTGCTGCTGCTAAACATTAACCCTGCAGCTGCCGCACCAGGCCCATAAAGAGGTGGAGACGGAGGGGGTTGTGTGTCAAAAGAGACCCTACTACCATGTAGCGGACAAAGGAACTTAACAGAGAGAGGATATCCGACAGGCGGGCTGAACTGACAGGACTCGTGCAAAGAGCCATTCAGTGCCCTAGAAAGAAAACCGGCTCTGTGCTAAGAGGATTGGGTTTCTCAATCACAGTGGTAATAAGTGCTGGACTGTGAGGCTGCGCGGAGAAACACAACAGTCACAGAAAAAGTAGGGCTGCAACTAACCATTAGTTCGGTTATCAAGTCATTGTTTTGTTTTATAAAATGCTAGAAAATAGGGAAAAGTGGTGGGCCATGACTTTTTTCTAAAGCCAATGGATTAATCACACGTGACAAGTAGGCCGACACCAATATATCGCCCATATTAGATTATTGCGGATCAATGACTGATCGTTATCGGTGTACATCGGCTGGTTTAAGGGAATTTAAAAACAGTGACAGAGTTTGTCCAGCAGAGGGCGCTGACAAGTTGATTTTTTTACACCAAAATGTCACAATTAAAAAACGCCCGATGGGGTTTTAAGCCCCCAACGTCGACTTTAAGGCAGCGCTGCCTGGAAGACGACGTTGGGGGCTTAAAACACCAAACACCTTAGATCCCGACTAGATGTGGCGGGGTTGCCTCAGTGGTAGAGCAGGCGCACGTATACTGAGAGGCTTATGCCTCGACGCAGAGGCCCAGGGTTAGAATCCGACTTATGACAATTTCCTACATGTCTCCCCCACTCTCTCCTTTCTCACCTAGCTGTCCTGTCAAATTAAAGGCGGAAAAGCCCCCCAAAAAATACCTGACTAGATAAAGTTTGTTCACATCATTTCTTTATGTTTATTTAAATCTCTTCCTCCATTTCGATATCGGGATCAAAAATCCAGCGTCGGTCGGGCTATAGACAGAAGTGAAAAACACAAAATCTTCCCTTTTAGGAAGCTGAAACAAGCTAATTTATGGTATCTTTGTTTTACAAAATGATTTAAACAAGTTAGGGCAGCAAGTATTTTCATTATCAATCAATCTAAAGTTGCAACGATTAGTCGATTTGTCAATCGACAGAAAATATGTCAGCCAAATACTTGATAATCAAGTCCCTTTTCAAGCAATAATTCAAAACATTTGCTGGTTAACGTTTCTCCAATGTGATGGTTTGCTGCTTTTCTTAGTCATATCTAGTGAAAAGCTGAATATTTTGGAGTTTTGGACTGTTAGAGCAGGCCCCTTTCACTATGTTCTGACATTTTATAGACAAAACGATTAATTGAGAAGTTAATGGCAGATTAATTGATAGTGAAAATAATCGTTGGTTGCAGCCCTAGATTAATCTGCTGCTTATTTTGTCAATTACTTGATTGTTTGGCCTCTAAAATAGTGAATAAAACCTCGTTTTAGGATCAGTCCAAAAAACACAAATATACTCCATTTACTATCGCGTATAAAAGAAGCCTCCCATCTGAGAAGCTGGAATGAATATTTGGTATTTTTTGCCTGAAAACTTGAATTTAATTATTACCCAATTATCAGAAATGTTTGCCGATTATCAACTAACCATTTCAGCTTTAGAAAAATGGCTAAAGTGACTTTTTTTGTCCGCCCATTAGTCCAAAACCCAAAGATATTCAGTTCATCATGTATAAGAAAGGAAATCATTAAAATCTTCACATCTAAGCTGGAACAAGAGTTGTTAAAATAAAAAAATGACTGAAACAACTGAAACTTAATAATTTATCCCAAAAAAAAAAAGAAGAAAAAAAAAAGAATTAAGCCGATGGATTAATGAAATGAGCCGACAGTTAGTGCCAGCTCTTCTACAGTAACTCTCTCTCATACAGCGGAGACGCTTGTGAATGAAAATGATAGCAGCGGCATGTTTCAACTAAACTGCGTCGTGTCTAAACTGGTCAGCAGAATGAAGGCTTTCTTCATCGCAAAGGTTTATCACCCTGTGTGAGTCATCTGCTCTCCTTGTTAATGAAGCCACATTACCCTCAGACATGCCAGACTCGCTAAACCAAGTCTGATGACAAGATGACTGGGCGCCACGGCAAAAACAGGAGGAGGGAAAAACACCGGTTCCGTGGCTCGATCGTGGGAGGATAATGCCATAAAAGTAATAACATCCCAACGAACTATTCTTTAAAACAAGCAGATCTATACTCATTTCAAAAGTTGACCTTTTTTTTAATTTGACCCTAATTGAGTCGACAAGAGACCTGACCTGAATGGACTTTACCCCCCACAACAGACTTCCTATAGTCAGAATCAAGCGCCCCGGGGTGCTCACATGAATGGCAGTTGTTTCAAGCTATTCTCATTTCACTTTTGACCAAAACAGTCGAGCCAGTTTGGCGAGTATACCACTCACAGCAGAATATCAGATTCTGTCTGAAACGCAGTGCTGAAATAACATTGACTCCAGTACTAGACTTAAGGACCAATTTCAAGGCACTTGTAACTCAGTATTTTCATTTTATGCTACTTTATCGGTGAACTCCACTACATCTCAGAGGCAAACATTGTACTTTTTTACTACATGATTAGTCACAAAGCTGAAAACAGAACTGTACTTATATTTAAATCTCAACTACACTGATATTGCACTATTCCTTCCCCTCTTAAATTGTTAATGTAAATTTCTTTTTCTAGGCACTCTCCGAGCTGGAAAAAAACAAACTCTAGTCAGGCCAATCACATCGTGTATAGACTCTGTGGGCGGGCTTATGGCGGCTGCTGCTGGGAACAGTGGTCTTTTGAATGCAGGACGTTTACATATAGTGGAGTGTTTTCACGTATTTCAAGTAAAATATCGGAATATTTCTTCCACCGCTGGTGAAATGAGACCCCGAAGACAAAAAAATTAAATAAACTGCACTGGTCATCAGGAGTTAACCACATGAAAGAAAACAAACAAACAAACAGGACAGACGCTGAGTGAGCTTAACATCAAAAAATCACCCAGATCAAAAGAGCTTGTGTCCAGTGAGGATTTATCCTCTAATTACTGAACACGCATATGGCCGTCCTGGCCAGTCTGTCCTCGTCGCCAGGCCTCTAATCTGTGTCCACCTAGTGGCTGCAAAACAAGAGACAACCTGCATGTGAACACCAGTGCTTCCACAGCTGTGGATGTTGTCTGGTGTAGTTTTTTCAGGCGATTTGATAAAAAAAGGTGAAGATAGTAGGACTGTTCATAACGCTAATGCTCTAGGGAGGCACCGGCTGGCTGAGCCCACACACACACACACACACACACACACACACACACACACACACACACACACACACACACACACACACACACACACACACACACACACACACACACACACACACACACACACACACACACACACACACACACACACACACACACACACGTCACTCCTTGAATGCCTGCAGCAACAAGTTGAGTCTGATTTAACTTTTGGTGAAAAACAAGCCAACGTCACCCTGCGCTGGACAATCATGTAACCGGAGATCAGACTCATCTGTCGGTATCGCTGCATGAGAGTCCCGTTAAGGTACCGTAAACAGGAAACATCACTGCAACAAAAAAAGTTGTAAACACTACAAAGGTAAAAACAGGGGAGAATAAGGGGACTAAGTACCCAGGGTCCTCATGTGAGGAGGGCTAGAATGAATAGCTGTGGATGCGGGGAGGGGCCCATAGAGAATGCCTTTCTACAGGGCCCAGAATTTAGTGCTACGCCCCCGTGTGCAGGTGACTGCGTCCTGCAACAACAAAGCACGGTCGCTTCAACTCTTGCCTGAAGAGTTCATGTTCGTCATCATTTATTCACTAAGTCTATTGCACTTTACTTTTGACTTTCACCCAGGGGACAGGGGTGGGTGTCCTCTAAACGGAAAGGTTTTTCTAACTTCACGGAACTTCATCACGTTTTGAGTCACATGGGTAACTGAAAGTTAAGTGACGTAACAAATGGACTGATTTGAACCCAAACCACAAACTTTTTTTCTAATCTTAACTAAGTAGTTTTTGTGCCTATAACCGAACCAAACTGTGACCGTTTCGCAACGTTAACGACCGCGACCGTTACCTTCTGTGGTTAAGGCTACGTTTACATCGCTATGTTTTGGTGTCAAAATGAATATCTTTTGCTACGTTTACACCTCTCGTTCCCCCTGCTCTGGCGTTTCAGAGCACCTAAACCGGAGACATTTGGAAACCCTTCTGACCAGTTTTGGTTCGGAGCCTGATTGGGTCTCATCGGTCGCGACATCTCAGTCTCCGAGACTAAGCTAATATTGTTACCATGGCAACTACCAGCAACGGACGGAGTATACACGCTGCCTCCTGTTTATGCCCAGTATACTAGAATGTCGATGAGATATGAGGTTTGGCCGCATCAGTTTGATCGGAGATTCGTTCTTCTACTGGAGCTAAAAACACTTGGGTGATTAAAAAAACAATTGTAGCGGTGTAAATGTCGCCTTAGATAGGAGGATTGAAAAAACGCTATATCTATCTATCTATCTATCTATCTATCTATCTATCTATAGTTTGAAGAACTTGTTTGCTTTTATCGCTACTATATAATGTATCTACATCGATATATGAGGCTAGATATCGTCTTACCTTTTGGATATCCTATTATCGCGATATGACACGTGTTGTCTTTTCCTGGTTTTACTGTTTTATAATTTGCCATTGTATCCATATTATTGGTGATTATTTATCAGAACTGTCATTGTGTAAATATTTGTGAAAGTACCAAATACTGAACCCTTCAATATCGCCATCGATGGCAGAATCGATTTGGTTAAAAAATAGTGATATTTGATTTTCTCCACATCGCCCAGCTCTAATCGCTACACCAACTTTTCCACCTCTAAATCTAATTGAAAATGAGCGTAACACTCTGGAAACAGAGAGGAATGATTTCAATGTTAATTTAGGTCTTCAGTCTTGTTGTCACCAGTGCAGCACAGAAACTACTCACGTCACTTGAATGAAGGGCTGTCAGGGGACGGTCATACGTCTGCTGAGTCAGACATGGACGCACACAGACATCTGTATGGCATGAATGGGACATTGAGGGACTAGCTTCCCTTCTAAGAGGGTCAAAGGCTGAACATGACCTGAATGAGAGCTGGTCACGTGGTCCCCTGGAGCTAACACAAGGGAATGAGGATAACTCACAACATAAAAGGGCCTATTGTCACCTCCCTCCACCATCCACTTTCCCCTCAAGTGAAGATCTTCGCCCACTGAAAAACTCAACGGTAACGTGGACATGAGAGTCATGAGGCAATAAAACGTGTCTTGATGGAAGGGAAACTTGCCTGGAAACTAAGTGAAAATTTTAAATTCAATGCAAACGACATGTAAAGCAGGACGTCACGCCTCCGTTTTAAACCCATGCAGCTCCTTCTGTCCTGAATACATGAGGAGGACAACAGGGAATCCTTTAACCCCCCCAAAAAACAAAGAAACAGTAAAACAAAAAGCTGGAACGATTCGTCCATTAACCAATTAGCTGATTGACTGGAAATTGAACCGCCAACGATTTCTCTTTTGCTCCAAATTCTCTGGTTCCGGCTTCTAAACTGAAAAGTATTTGATGCTTTTCTATTTCATGAATGATCGTAAACCGAATATCTTTGGGACTGTATTTAAATAACAACAGTCACATTGGGCTCTGGGAAATGATAATGGGCAATTTCAAAAGCGGAAACACTTACGTGATGAACTGATCGCATTTGATAGTCGATCAACGGAAGAATAATCAGCAACTATTTTGACAACCAATTAATCGTTTATATCATTTTTCAAGCAAAGAAATACCAAAATGTTACCAGGGCAGAGCTTCTCAATTCAAGCTTTTATTTTGCAGTAAATATTTCTCATTTACTATATTTGGTTTCTGGAGTGTTGGGTTGGACAAAACAGGCGACGTGAAGACTTGGCTTTGTGCTCTGTGACATTTTTATAACAACTGGCAAATGAACTGATAATGACCATAATTGTTAGTTGCAGGCAGGCCTTGTAAAGATACAGAAAGCAAGGATCCGTTAGCAGATGGTCCACCGCTACATGTTTGTGGTCCGATGGTGGCTGAAGCGAGGGAACTGTCAGGGAAGCTCTGAATTAGAGCTGTAAATCAGACTGAAGGGGTCCAAACCTCCATTGAGGGGCCGACAGTTTAACGGGCAGCGATGGCCACGGCTCCACGGGAGGATGGAGAGCTAATCCACAAACAAGAAATGCGACACTCAGGCCTGGGTTTTAAGCCGGGGCTATAAACACCCCGGTGGTGTCGGTGAAGGTCTCCTGCGTTAATTTGCATGAAGCCTCGGCTCAGTCGGCCCTCATTAGGAAGGCAGGAGTTGAAGCCAGTGAGCCATCGACAGGGGCTGGCTGGTCTTAGCTATTTGTGCAACGGATGCAAAGCCAGGAGAAATTACTAGGGATAGGCCGATTATCGGCCCTGGACGATTATAGGGCCGTTTTTTTGGCAGTTTGCACATTATCTGTATCGGCGTATTATTTGCCTGATAACCTATAACGTTTATGGATTAAAAAGTGGTCTACTTTGTCTCCGCTACAGCTCTGTCTGTCCCTCTGCTTCGATTTCACTCACCACTGAGTCTGACTTAATGTCCCGCCCACAGCACTATCTTGTTAGTGGGTAGTATGGTTAAAGTTTCAAATTTATTAAATCATTGCTTAAAGCATTTAATCAAAGTTTTGTGTTGGATTTTTGGAATATTCCAAAATCTTAAATTTTGATTTAAAGCTCCTAAAGTCATTTTTTGAGTTGATTCTTAGCAACAACAAAAAAAACTTTGTTCTTTCACAAATGTGCTCATTCATGTGAAATTACTTCCACCAACTAATCAAAGTATTCATTCAGAATACATCCGAGCGAGTCGCTCGAATGACGGCCGCCATGTAGCGCTTCCATCTTTAAAATACATTAGCCAAAGAGGGACATACCTCCGCCTTTCGCCCTCTTACACCTATTGGCACCGTGGGAGATTACTCGCCAGGGAAGCGAAAAAGAGAATTAAAACAACAACGTGACAGGCAAAGCAACAAGGCAAAAGTTAATATTGGAGTGGCTAGAACAGCTGCGTGTAAACCACGGAGAGCGCTAATTTCGGGTTCGGCCACCGTAGGAGGAAGGGCTAGAAAGTAATATTCAGTTGGTTGTCATATACAATTTCACCGCTAGATGGGAGCAATTCTTACAGTGTAGCTTTAAAGATTTTCATTTTCACTCTAAAGAGGCATATCCGTTCCAAATATTGGTTATTGGTTACATTAACTACTAATAAATTGGTATCGGCCTTGAAAAAACAGTATCGCTCAACCCCTAGAAATTACCTTCACATGTAGAGCTGAAACGATATGTCGATTAATATTTTGAGGAGAAATTGAATTGTAAATGAATATTTAGCAGATTTATTGATATTGTGCTGAACGTCTTTGGGTTTTTAGATTTAAATTTAAAAGAGAACTTTTTTTATCCTGAGGGAAATTGTTGTGCAGCGGTTGCAGAACAAAAGGAGGAAAGAGTGCAAATGTTAACTATCAACACAAAAAAGGTGCAATTCCAAAATTTACACAATGCCAATAATATAAACGGGTAACTGGCATAATGCCATGTACGTATGTACAGTATGAAATCTGAAGTACAGGTAAGCAAACACACTGAAAATGATAGACATTTTTCACTATTTCACGACTTTGGAGCCAACGTTTCTTTTATCACAGTCTCCCCCCCCCCCAGAGCTGCTGTGGCTTTTGATAAATCCCTCACATGTGAAAAAAAGATTCAGAAGGATGCTCTCCAGTTCATTTCTGCAACATAAAAGCCCAGTAATGAAAACCATTTGTCGCGGCCTCTATTAAAGGCAGGTTTTATACCCACGTAACTACTCCGGAGAGAGGCGGCGTCCCCTTTGCCGACCGCGAGCTGCGCAACCATACTGACATTTTTGTCCAGCTGCACACAACATTTCCATGTGTTTCAGCCAACGTCTGTAATACCTTGATTCCTCAGCGAGTCACATCCGCACACAAACTCCTGAACCCGGACGTAGCTGGAAAATATGTGGAGGTATGAGCAAGACACGCTGGTGAGGAGGCCAGACGAGTTAATCCAGGTCATAGGCAGCCATCATGTCCGTCCAGTAGAGATATCACAAGCACGCTGGAAATCTAGAAACTACCACCAAGAAATCTTTTGGGCTTAACTCAAGTTTTCTGGTATCAAGAGGCCGACTCATTTTTATCACCGTGGTAACCTGGGTAGATCCCCACGGTGCTGCGGATCCAAACATGTCAAAACAGCCCGACTGCTAGGGGGAGGAGAAGAAAAAAAAAAAAGTTTTAAAAATCAATTGTTTTTCTTAGAATCTATATTTATTTTAACGTTTTTTAACCAATGATTCACCTACATACGTTCCGTTTATACGGTAGCGCCAACGGCGACATCCTATCCGTTTCCAGCCATACAGAGCCAAAGCAGAAAATCCATGTTATGTTCTTCTTTACAAATAAATGTCAGACTGACTGACTGACACGTGAAGTGCATTCTTCTTAGAAAACAATACGTTTTTAGAAATGTCTCGTGATATACTGTCTCTAGAAATGTATTATTCAACTTTTGTTTGAAAATCACAACACTCTCAATACTAATCGAAATACTTCTAGAATCGCAATAAATAAAAATCGCAATACAAATGGAATCGGCAGCCATGTATGGTGAAAGAATCGAATCGGGACAACAGCCTATGGTCCCAGCCCCAGTGACTACTGACCAATCAGCTCACTGATAAAATGGACCAGGACCCATACACATGCAATATGTATGGGAAGATGTCAGAGCAAGGAGGCTGCCTAAAGCAGGATGGGGCCCCGAGCAATTGGAGGTTTCGGTGCCTTGCTCAAGGGGCACCTCGACAGTGCCCAGGAGGAGAACTGGCTACCATTACTTGGTCCTGAACCGTGACCCTCCAGTTCCCAAGCCAAGTCGCCACGGACTGAGCTACCGCCGCCCCAATACAGTAATAAAGAGCTGCAGGGATGGAAACAGTGGAACCATGTAACCACTCTGTGTTTAAAACACAGAGACTACATTTATAGTTTAGTAGTGAATAACACTTCTTTTATTCCTGAGTCCCGACAGGATTCCCGTTTCCTGACTCGAGAATAAAAGAAACATCCATCTATTTTTTAATTTGTGTATAAAAGAACATATGAGATCGTATTCTGAACGAGCCGCTATGCCAGTCTGGCTTTGAATTTCCGGAGAAAACAAACCCATGTGACGCGTTCGTCCAATCCGCTGCCTGTTTTCATTTCTTGGGCAACAATACAGAGTTGCGCCGCCTGCTGCTATGGAGACGTATTACGTTTCTCAAGTGGGTGTCGCCTCAGTGTGTTCCGCAGTTTTTTGGACCTCGGGGACCCGACTGATCATTTCGACTGGCTTTTCTGTCGACGGTCGGCCGTCTGGCTGGTGTGTCCTGGCTATAAGTAAAAGTAGCAATACCACAGTGTAGAGCTACTCCGTTACAAGTAAAAGCCCTACATTCAAAATTATTCTCGAAAGTACAAAAGTAACGTACTCATTGTGCAGAACGGCCCATTTCAGAATAATATAAAAGATGGAGCTCATTTTAATTACTACGTATATTGCTGGGTAGCTTGTGAATTTCACCCCAGCGATAATCTGTAACATTACATCAACGTATTTGTTGTTTATTACTTGTATCATTATTCTGAATCAGCAAAGTAACTAAAAAGGTATCAAATAAATGCAGTTAGTGGAGTAAAAAAGTACAATGCCTCCCTCTGAAATGTAGTGGAGTAGATATATAAATGTAGCAGAAAATGGCAATACTCAATACTTCAGTACAGTACTTGAGTTAATGCGCTTAGTCACTTCCCACCACTGAGTACTCCAGCCATGAGCAGGATTAGTAAACATCTGAAGCTGGGGGAGCTACAGAGAGCTCCACGTTGAACTCTTATGATACAGGCCAACGATGACACCAGATAAAAAGAAGGTAACGGCGATTGGGGCAGCGTCTGGCCACATCTGGCCACATCTGGCCACCAGCCGCAGCCGGCTCAAACTCAACCGGGAGTCGGGGCACGCTCCTCATCCACATCCTTTTCCCAAGGTCTGGCCAAGAGGAAGACCTATTTATGGTACAGAATCAAAAGATAACATGGGAGGGTTATATATGGAGATTCCTTATTTAAGCATCCAAACAATCTGCTCTCCATTATGCCGACAAACGCGACCTCCCCGGGAAGAGCGCTGGCGTTTTTTTTCCAAGGCATGTAGGTTTGAGTTTTGAAAAAGGAAGCTCATGAGATTTTAGAACACCGAAGCAGCAGCAGCCGCTCACTAAAGCACCTTGTGGGAGAGGGTTTAGGGATTGAAGGGGTGGAGAGGGAAAGAGCATAAAGCTCCTCAATAACAACTTTATTTTGAGACAAACGGAAATAAACTGCAGGGGTGCACAAAGGAACAGTGTTAGGAAACCTCCCACTGTTATCCTTCATCTACACTAGTCTTTAAATCCAAGTCATCACGCGTCATAAATCTGAGTGTGTTTCGTTATAAGAACTGAATAAGAACGACGGCCATTTTAATCCTTTTTTTGGCCAAAAGGAGCAGGACGCGGTGGGGACCCCCGGTTGGTTTGCTTGAATTGATTAAAGCTACATTCCTCGCCATATTTTCTTTGGCCGGACTGATGAATTGAATGTTTGTTGCAGGACGTTTTTTTTTTTGCCAACTTCAATGTTTGTATGACCACAGATTCCTCTGTAGGGTGGATTCTGAGTGCGAGCTCCCTGCTCTCGTACACCAGTGGGATTCCGCGGGCGCATTGAATCACGCACACTTCAGACACAGCAGGCAGCCACGCGTGCAGTTTGTGTGAATATGGAGAGCACAAGGGCGACGCTTTTGAGTCCGTTTCCGACTTCCTCTTCTGCTGATGCATACTAATAATCACACGCAGGCTCGAGCTGAGGCGGCGGGGGCTTAAAAGGAGACAATGCAGGAAGATAATATTCCTTTGATCTAAATATCTGCATTGTGTAAACAGTCACGATGAAGATGATGCTGCTGCAGAGCTCCCTCCCGCTGTGAGCTCTGTTGTATCGCGCCGACTCTGCGGGGGGGTAATTAATGAATATGATGCGATGCTAATGCCGGCTGCCTTTTGGTGTATAACCATGGTAACTACAGTACCTGCATACATGCATCAGATAGCGGGGTGATAACACCGAGAGCTGATAAGGAGAGGTCTCAGCAGAGCTCCAGTCTAGCCACATCTTCAAAGCATGGTCGTTTCTGGGAGGGGTGGGGGGGTGGGGGGTTGGGTGGGTGGAGGGGGGGGGAAGAGATACTGAAGAGATAGGCCGACTGCAGGAGGCTCTGACCTGTCTGCGCACCCCTACCACACTTCAAACCGACTAAATTATTGTCCCGTTGCTCTTTCCTCCGTGTAAAAGTGCTGAACTTTGACCAAATAAAAATGATATTTCACTGATGGACTGGCCATTGACAGTCTGGATGGTCTTTCGCTCCATAAAACCCACATTTTTGCCTCAAGATGCCCGACTCGGTATCGACAGCAACAATGGATGCTGCTGTGTGGAGATGAAACTATTAGTTTAGTAACTGATATAATAGTTTTTGCCATTTTTTCAAGCAAATATAGTGGAGGAAAAAAGTTGTTGTGTTCTGATTCCAGCTTCGCCAATGTAAGACTTTGATGCTATTCTCCGCTTTATATCATTGTGTATGTATGTATGTATGTATGTATGGCTCTGGGAACTTTGATGGCCATTTTCTTCTGTATTTTTTTGACTAGACTATTAATCAATGCTATGTGATGCTACGTTTTAGCACTGCAACTCAAGATTATTTTCTTTTTTTCTTTTTCAAATTTATTGGTTATTCTGTTGATTATTAAAACTGCTTAATGTCAGAGAATAGGGAAAAGGAGTCCAATCTGAGGTCTTGAAATGTCTTGTTTTACCTGACCAACGGTCTAAAGGCTCTGACACACCAACCCGACGGCCGACCTTTGGCAGAAAAGGCAGTGGGACCGACTGCCTCCCCGAGTTGGTCCAAAAAGTGCCTCGGAACTCACCAAAGCGACGCCGACTTGAGCGTACGTTCTGACGTAATACGTCACCATAACAGCAGGCGGCGCTAATCTGTATTGTCGCCCAAAAAATTTTTAACCGGCAGCTGATTGGACGAACGCGTCACGTGGGTCTGACTGCTCCCGGATTTTACAACCGGGCATAATAGCGGCTTTGTTCGGAATATAATCTCATATTTTACGAAGATAGTTCACTGCCCACCTTCCGATTCAACATGTCAAATCGGCCCAAATGAAGGCCGACGGCTCCTCCAACTGACGACGGCACGGAACACACCGAACAGACTCGAGTCACTGAGCTCGCCAGACTGTCCGACGGCCGATAATCGGGTTGGTGTGTCAGGGCCTTTTAAACCAAAACATATTTAGTTTAAAACCGATATACTAACAGAAAAAGCTGCGAATTCTCACATTTCAGAAGCTAGAACTGGAGAATATTTTGCTTTATAAATGCCTTAAACAATTATCAAAATCATTTTGTCTATCAACTAATTGAAAAATGTACTAATTGTTTTTGCTCCAAATAGCTTGAAAAGCAGCAAAACCTTTTTTTGGAAATAACTAATCAATCATCAAAGCAGCTGTTAATTCTCTGACGATCAGCTACGATTAGTTGGCCAATTGTCTCAGCGTTCTGTTTGTTAAAAATCTGCTTCCTGAATTGAATTGACAGCTGAAGAAGAATTTGCTTCCTCGTTGCGTTGTTATGGAACCCACGGCAACTGCGATGCAAGGCCCGCCCCTTCTATAGCATTCAGACACTGCTATTGGCCAGGCGTCCGTGCTTATACGCAAGGCAACGTAGCCCGATTTGTTCAGGTCCTATCCCCTGACCAATCGGCTATCCTAACCTTAACCACTCAGGGTCAATGCCTACGGCCAAACCAATCGGGCTGCTTCGTAGGGCGGGATGCCCAGAATTTACGTGGGATCCATAATAACGCTTCCTCGTTCCATTTCCTCTGGGAATCTTCGTGTTGGTAGATACCTGCCTGCTCTGATCAACTGTACAATTATTACCAAGTAAACAACGTATCGTTTCAACTGTATCCCGTTCCGCGGTGGACTGCAACGCCTAATAAATAGCTTCATAACCATAACCAGTAAACAGAACCAACAGCCAAATTAAACACTTACTCTATGCCACGTTTCCCCCCCCTCTATAATAAAGTCGGAACGCCGTCTGTGGCTGCAACAAGATTGTGGGACACAAAGGCGTGCAGAACATCTGTGAACGATTACAGGCCAACAGAGCGAGCAAGCACTTATACTGCCCATTACACTTGAACAAGTCACCGGCTCGGCTCTTCATGATGTAATGCGGCGCAGCTTGGATACGCAATTTCAAAGTCGCGCTGGGACCGATGCCTCTCGCAAAAAACTTCAATCGAGCTCAAAACATGGAACACACGGGGCCGTAAATGTAATCCAGCGAGCGCAGAGTGGAACCACATTTCTCCGCGGCTCTGAGGTCATTCCTCAGGGATGAGATGTTCACAGCGCCGGTTGGTCCTCGTGTTCTCGACCAAGTAGTGGTCCAAATGTGACACATTCATTCTTAAATCCTCCCCAGCTTCCAAAGCTCATGTTTGAAGTATTTCAGCTACATGCATCAGCTAAAAAAAAAAAAGGAGCAATAATTCCTCCAAATCAACAAAATAAGCTTGGGATTGATTTTTAAAGTCTGCCTCCTATTAAAAAAAGATGTGTTTTGCTTATTTCTTTTTTTTCCCACTTGGATGTTTACCTTGCACTGTGCAGGAGGATGTTTGATGCTAGAAGACGGGTTTCACATTCATCTGCTGAAGGAGGAAAGTCCGCCTTAAATCAGAGTTTTAGACGTTTAGACAATTTTTGTGACGTTACCACTAGTTTGGAAGCCAAGGCCGGTTCAGTATGCAACGGACACAGACGTGATGTGGAAACTTACAGCCTCCAGTGCTCAAACACTGTGAGTGGGCTTCTAAGTGGGTAGAAGTAGGAGACATCTTGAGTACAGCAATTTGAAATATTTGGATATTTATAATGTGTTAACCACCGACTTTACACAAAGTTTGTTTACAGGTCTTGGGAAGTAGGAGTACATGTGTGAAAAAAAAAAAGTCTTATAAAAAGGCTTGTTCAGCGGCTCCAGTTGCCTCAAATTGCCTTACGTGATGTCACTTGAGTCAGCGTCGGTTGGGACTGAAGACTACAAGTTTGAATATGAAAATAATCTGGGGAGGTGTGGAGTCAGAAAGGAGTGAGTTTACCAGAACTCCGTAGCCCGCTGTCCATCGCTGCTGCAGGCTACATTAGCCGCTAGTAGCATTACACGCCGCACATCTCGAACTGAACCGATTGAGCGGTTGAGTTGCACTGTGGGTAATGTAGGCTGAATGTTTTGACAAGGATGGCAAATGCGTGGAATAATAAAAGAAAATGTCGATCATCAGTCCATGTTACTAGAGTGCAATGATCAATCAGGGGAGTACTCTTAAAAACATGTCTGGAGTAGAGTGCCGATCGGGCCGCATTTTTCTGTCCGAGCCCGGCCCGCGTCCGACAGAGCAGTAACCGAACCCGACAGGCATTAAGATATTTATGTCCAAGCCCGACACAGTTAAAATCTCATTTTTTTTTCTCATACTAATGACACATGTACGTTTGTTTGTGTGGAAAGCTTTTATTAAGCAATTGTAGGAAGGCATTCGGAAATGTCAACAGATGAGCGCATCAGCGCACACGGGGCAACAGGCGCACGTTAACACATTATAAGCGGTTTTAAATTTAAAATGTTCAATGTTTTATCGCGCTGATGTGACGGAGCCCAAACATCATTTCTAAATATCTGTCCGAACCCGGCCCTGCCCGTCGAGTCCCGTCGGGCTCGGGTATCCATCCTCTAGTCTGGAGGGGAAGATCAAACTATCAACTAACTGACTTCACATATCGTCACCTTCCTAAAATAATGGCTTACGTCATTTTTTGACAAAAATTAAATTTCTTTTTTTTGCCTAAATCATCTCCTCTTCACCATCTCTGGTGAAATTGCCTACATCCTCAGTTGAACAGGTCATGTGATTCTACACCTTTAGTATAATGGCCTATGTCAAGCGCGTGACTTAGGCCGTTCAGTTTTTAGTTTTTTCTGAAAAACCTGAAAAAATGACTTATGCCATTATTTTAGGAAGGGGATGATGTACTAAAAGGACAATCCAATCCCCTCCTCTCAAACATTTTCATTTATCAGGAAACGAGTCCATCGCCTTGTTCCAATCATGAGGTCACTGTTTCTTTGGGCTTTTGTGCCATGAACTCTACAAGGATATTTTACATGACATACGGTACATGTCTGAAATTGCCAAGAACAACCAACATGCAACATTACATCAACAGACAATTTGGAAAAGGCACGAGGGGTACGTCATTTCTGCAAAACGCTAAAAAGATTCATCGAGCATTTCACAGCAGATGTTCAGTTGAAGCGAAATACTTTACAGCCTGAACGCGGCCATCTCTGTGTTAATGCAAAGGGTTCAAAATAATCCTTCCATTCTTATTTCTACTGACCTAAAGTTTGGTCTTTGTTCAGAAGACGATGAGACAATGAGAACAGCATGAGCATATGCATATGTGTGTGTGTGTGTATATATGTGTGTATGTATGTATGTATGTGTATATATATATATATATATATATATATATATATATATCTGGCTTTAAACCAGATCATTAGCATGGATGTTTTTCTCCTTCAAAAAGGACTCAGTTATAGCTAAACAGCATTATTTTAGATGTTTTGAATCTTGTTTAATCTCCAAATAGGCCCTAGAACCTAGAACTTATTAAGATTACTGGCATGTGTTTTAATGGCCAATAAAATCCTTCACAATGTGAAAACAAACGAGAAACAATCCACTCCTCGTGACTAGAATGCCATTCAGAAAATGCGGAGGGTATCACGTTTACTGAAAAGCAGCATTGTTAAAGTATGATCCAGTAACACGTATTCACTGCCAATACTGCTCCAAATAAGTTTCTGTACTGGCCAACGTGGGCACCAATCCAGTCCATTACTTTGAGGGGGGAGTACCCCTCTTAAAGCTGAAAAAAGTCTTGTACAGCCATATATATATATATATATATATATATATATATATATATATATATATATATATATACATACATATATATACACAATAATAATAGTCATTAAAAAGTAACTTAAGCCAAATATTGATAGGATCCTTCTGATCTTTTTTTGTTTAAATTGTGACCAGGACACAAACTGAGTGGAACATTTTACAGTGTAAAAATCCAACTATGTAATGTTAACTCTTATCTGGCAACATATACAAGGATGCTAATATCTGCAATAATCTAATAATGCAGATCTCCTCCAGACATGCTTTAAGATTTAATAAAAAGCTCCGATTGTGTTTTTTTTTCTTTTTCCACACAAAAGAATTTAATAACCTAACTAAATTCTACTTTTTCTCCCTCATTAAGAAAAGCTACGAATATGTAAAAAAAATGCTCCTTTCACAAAACGTGTCTCACTTTACTGAAAGGTCTAAACTCTGTTTATGCGCTGAAAGTTGCGTATTAGATCACGATCAGCTCCCAAACTAGTTAAGATGTCACTAAATCTTGCTCATACATGCCACTTCCTTTGAAAACAACATTTTACAAACTGTGCACAAACATCATTCTGCACAGTGAAGCTCAAACATCCATGGGTTACAAAAAAATATGAGTGGAGGGGGGACTTTAAACCAGCTGGTAAGAATAAACTGACATGCATGCAGACTAGTGATGCAGTGTTATAAAGGGCAATTGTGATTCATGTTTTATCTTCCTTAAAAAAACCAAATGATTCTGACTTCACATTAACATGAACCAGGGTGGTTTCTCCTCCAGACATGTTCACACCTTCATTCATTCATTATTTCTCGGATTTAAGCCTGGGGGCTGTGGAGTATTCACTGTCCTCCAGTCCCAGCAAGGATGTTTGACACACTTGGGTTTTATGTCCATCATATACAATTTTTTTTCGTTTTTGCATCATTGTAAGAAGGAAAATAAAATAAAAAATAAATAAAAATGTAGTTAGGACTCAGATTTCAGTTCCTTTTCCATGTTCCCCTTTCAGGTTTCAACCCTTAGAACGAAAAAAAAAACTGCGACATGGCTGTATTTAAGCTAGCATGTTCATGCAGTTGAACCAAAAAAAAAAAACCTACTTTGGCTCAGAAAAATTACATTTTTTTTTCTTCTTGGGACAAAAAAAACCAAAACCTGCACCGAAATGAGTCCCCTTCGACTCGGTAACACCGTTACGCCCTTGCGTTTCTCCCACAAACGGCCAAAAAAACGCTGTAAAACACCGGGGCGTTTGACGTTACATAGAAAGATAGCCACACATTTAGCGTTACAGCCGTTCAGCCCTTCACTTTCCCGGTGCTGTTAAATCAATGAGAAGCATGCCAAAAGCCTCTACTGTCGGTATTCCAGCGAAATCTCCCGACCAGGCGAACATGAAACGACATTTTCCTGGCTTTAAAAAAAAAAACTCACCTCATTTGGTTGGAAACTGCCGAAGACGACGCTGCTCCATTGTTAATAAATGACAGAAATATACTAGCTTTTTTTTCTTTCTTCTTTCAAATATATATCTTAGCTTGTGCTCATTTTTGCAGCGTCCTTTCCCTGCAGCTGCAGCCGCTTTCTTCTCCCTGCCTCGGCGTTTACTGTTTTGGGTTGAGGAAAAGTGATGTCATTGCATGAAATTGCATTACCCGCCCCAATTTTTTTTTTTTCATTTAAGAGGCTGTCCCCATGCTGCCAAACATAACTTCAACATATACTTTGAAACAGCTGGATGTATATGTGTTTTTTTTTTAGTGCCTTCAAATATTCTCTCCACACTTTAAAAGACTATATGGAGATTATTACATTCAACAAAAGTACAATCGTTTATTTGTGGATGAAAGATGAGTGTCCTTTTATTCAACAGACAAACTAATAAGGTACAATTTTAGGGCAATTTAACCCAGAAAAAAATAAAAATAAAAAACCTAAAGAAATACCCCCCGGGCTGTAAAGGTTATTGCCTCAACATCAGTCTTTGTGGAAGTGAATGTTCTTTATAATGATGCTGCAGAGGTTCTTCATCTGGGAGCATCAATTGCAGCAGAGTCAATCAATGTCTTGGAGCGAATGATCAGTGGCTTCTTTTCCTTCACCTCCTGCAACCTCTGACACCATCTAGATGGAAGAACAGCAAGTTAGAAGGACAGGAGTACAGCCACTGCTCTGTTGTTTTTTGGGGCTAAAACATTATTTGTGGCTCATTTTATGGCTGAAATCCCTACTTATTTGTGTCAACATACAGTGCAAGGATGTGGAGACACTAGGGCTGCCACCTCTTAGTCGATTAGTCGACTAATCGGTCGTTTTGGTCTTAGTCGACTAAGATTTCTTTAGTTGATAAGTCATTTTTCATGCTTATTCATGCTTAATTACTCATTTCCAAGAAACTTATGAGCACATTTATGGTAAACACAAGATTTAAAGTGTTGCTTTTGCAGGATTAATTGTGGAGAAACTCAGTTTTACAGATGGTTAACTACATTTATATTGTGCTTTTCTAGTCTTAACCACCTCTCAACAATTAAATCAACTAATCGATTAGTCAACAAAATCGTATAAGTGTTAGTCGACTAAGAATTTCTTTAGTCGAGGACAGCCCTAGGAGACACAACCCACGATTGCTTTCTTTATTGACTTGCTTCAGTGGCTTGTTTTTTTGCTACAAAGCTGGTTCACACTGTGCTGTTTTTGGGGCGATGGTTGAGAGAAATCTTTTGGCTCATTCATTTTAAAAACAGTGGTCCTAGATCACATTGTGAGTAGAGTCCACCGACGGCTGATGTGTAGAGCTTTGAAGACAATAGTTTCCATCTGCTCTACCTGTTTTTATGTGAATTTTGTATTTAACCATACAAACACCTGTATTTAATATCTAATGAGTCCATGAAACAGAAATGCCAGTCAACTTTAGCATGGGTTCATAAACTTATGAGTGCCACTGTATTTATCTCCAATTTGTACTTTATATTATCCTTACCCACCATTATTCATGTTTGTACTTCTTAATCATCTGCATTACCTCCATTAGTAAATACTCCACTATCGTGACAGCTCTCTGTAGTAGTTCTGGTGGCTGGACTATAACATCACTGCTGTGTTTTTATTCTTTATTCTTATTACCTAACAGCACGCTTTAATAATCCCCAGTAAGACCAGTTGTCTTTCACGCACTTGACGTTCATTTCTTTTATTTCCCAGGGGGAGGTGACAATACTGCCTACTTTGTTTTGAGCAGTGGTGGAAAAAGTATTTAGATCCTTTGCTTAAGTAAACCACACTGTAAAAAAACTCCGATACAAGTAAAAGTCCTGCATTGAAAATGTTAATTAAGAAAAAGAATGTAAGTATCATCAGGAAAATGTACTTAACAGTATTAAAAGTAAAAGTGCTAAATGCCGAAAAATCCTCCCATTTTAGGAACTGGAAACGATCCAAACAGTTCTGTGTTTAATGGTCTAGTCCAGTGATCTTCAACAGGGGGAACCAGAAAAAGCTATTTGTAAAGTCTTTAGGCTGTGTGTTATTATAGGCCCAGTTTATTATGAAACTCAATTTTAAACAACATATGCAGTAGGGGTCCCTAGTCGTCTCTTTGTCAGGTTGGGGTCCTTGGCCTAAAAAATGTTTTTAGAAAGTATTTAGATGAAGTGACCTGGTTTGACCATGGAGATGGGATATGCTCGCTTAGCTTCGTGTGTGACCGGCGTGCACTAGCACAAGTGCGGTAAGAGGTCGAGGGGTGTGGCGATGACATCATTGATACGGGGTCGTATCCGTATCCACCATCCATACGAAGCCAAACGAGAGCAGTTTTGAATTTTTTCACCCTGAGACCAGGTTTCAAAAAAAGTGCGTTTTCAGGCAGTGCGTTTACAGGATTCGTCTGGACAGTCGGCCCAAACGATGCAAAACATGTGCGTCTGCACAAAAAAACGTTTCTGTGTGGACGGCCCCTAAGCCTAGCACAGATCCTGGAGGTAATCGGTTCCATCTAGCCTACTGCTCCCAATGAGTGTCAAAAATAACGCCAACATGTTCCTGTTTACGCGCTGTGATTTGTATAGTCACAGCATGTACAGATATAACAAGGTCACATGAGACACAGCAGTCTTCTAACCGTATATAAACTGGGAACTATATTCTCAGAAAGGCGAAGCACTGCTACTTCTGCTACTTGGGCGGAGTGATTTGCTCGCAGCACCTGAAGCCCCGTGGTGAGGAACAGAGAGTTGGAGTAATAGAGTCAACAATTACTAGATAGTAAAAGCATAGTGACCTTGTTATTTGTCCACGCTGTGACTATACAAATCACTACATGTAAATAGATAAATGTTGGTGTTATTTTGTCACTTATTGGGAGCAGTAGGCTAGTTGGAACCGGTTACCTCCAGGATCTGTGCTAGGCTTAGCTAGCGCTGGGGGCGTCAGACAGAGTTACAGCACGCACGGAGATGAGAAGGGTATGTATGGACTTGTCTAACTCTGGGGGTTACGGTGAATTAGCTAAAGTCCCAATAAGTCGGCGTGTTCCTTTAATGTTGTCAGACACTTAGAACAATAATCTGAGCATGTCCAGTGGTAAAATGAGCACTTTTTGTTTCTTGGACGTAAAGTGAAGGTGCGCAATTGCCCAATAACTTTCCGGCTGCAGCGGTCTTGCTTAATACTGGACCAAAGATCAATCACTTAGACCAAAAAAAAAAAAAACAACAACAGGAAAATAGGGTCCAGGTTGAAGAAAACAAACAAAAAAAAAAAAAAAGTTAGCCTTGAAGTTGCATCTATAGTTTCCTTATTCACATCGTAGCGCTACAGTCTACAGTCAACCATCGCACACGCTTTAAAATTGATATCGTACTGACACAGATTGTGACCAAGATTTTATTAGACCCATACATTACATACAACAAAACTGTAGGATTGTTACCGCAGTGTATGGGCGCCATCGTTCATAAGAATCAAGATATTCGAGATGCCCCCGATTGAGAGTTAACCTGGTCATGCATGATGGCATCCACATCTCTTTCCGAGAGCTCGTGTTCCGAGGCATCCAGGTCTGGGTCTTCTCCAGTCAGGATGTCCATCGGGGCCTCAGCGATGGCTCGGATGGTCTGGTCCTCCAGGGCCAGGGCCGTGTCAAACTGTAGGGGGGACGGAGGACCCTGCATACCGTCCCCTTCCACATCCAGGTCCTGTGTAACAGGATGAAATCTAAATCTTAACATAAAACTTTTAAAAGTTGTATGTATATTTGTGTCATTTGGAGCATCCTTGCTTCGGAATAATCAATGTCGGTGTGGTAATGCAAACAGCTTCAGCTGTTGCTGCTTTGTACTGTATGTGGGAGAAGCATCCAGTTTTTGACCAAGCTTGTAACCCCAGCCTTGGTTTATGCCCAATTCTGAGTTTATCGTACAATACTGAAACGGCAAATGACAAACGGCAAAGACTTGTGTAATACGTATGAACTTTTGATCATCTACAAGCTGGACACTTCTTGGGAGTCGCATCACAACTAAATCTCAGAGGCTTGTTAAGAGATGCACTGAAAAACAAGTCATTTGCTTCTTCTAAACATGCCAATAGCAGTATTTCGAGGGTGCTTTTAAACCTGTAGTTTGATACATCTAGTCCGGATCAAGCAGAAGTGATACATTTCTGCCTTTTATATAGTTCTGCCAGTTGGCGTTCACTCGGACTCTTTTAAAAAAAATAAGCCATATTGACTGACAAGTCAATGGACAGTTTTTGTGCCCGTTGTCCTGCATAATCAGCGTTGCAGTCTTGCGTTACCATGATTAATGAAGCACGTTGCATAAATATACAGATAGATCACTCTTGACAATTTACAATCTTTTGAAGAATTATGAATTTAATAGTTTAGCTTTCAAATGCATGCTAAAAATCACATATCCACTGTAACAGCAGATAGAGATCAGTGTTTTTTTTTGTTGTTGAATCAGACTGTTACGAAATACATTGCATTCTTATTTGATGAAGATAGGACCATCTTTGGGACCTTTCGGTGTTAACTTTCTAGCTTCCACCCCAGACACGGGTGGAGTGAACCGTCTCACCCTAAAAGCGGCAGCAATCCTATCCTAAACGTAGTGTGGAACATTACATTTTTAATACAGTGCATATACATCAGAGGACCACGGTAGGGGAACATCATTTCTACATACATCGCTGAACTCTAGGGGAAGGCTCTCTGTGGGCTGAAGCTCTGCCGCACTCAGATACATGTCCCTGCTTGCAGTGGTGATCTGCTCCTGTGGTGGAGGCTCCTGCTCAGGCTGGTACATGGGGGGAGGCAGGGTGAGGTGCAGCGGGCAGCGAGGATCCTCCGACTGACCCATATGCACGGTGCGCTCACATGGGACATCTTTCAGGCCTGGACACATTTTGAAAAGCACCTGATTGCCGTCCTGGAAGATGTCTGAGCGTTTGGTTGTCAAGGACAATGACACACAATGTCTACACAAACAAAAATAACCACATAACAGAATAAACTGATAAAGAAAACTGCTCCCATCTTAAAAAGTAAAACCAAAAACCAAAGTCTGACCTGTGGACATTGTGATTAACGGCAAACTTTAGCCTCAAAAGTTAGTATAATTAGTATTACTGCAAGTACTACAATTATTCCTGTGAAAATAATCTTGTTGTAATCATTTCTTAACATAAGACTACTTACTGTGAAGTTGCAGTGGGCTTGACTGTATTAATGACATGCCCGGGTGATTTTGTAGTTGGACGTTATGAGATTTAGCCTGAGCGTTAATATTTTGCGGAGTTTGTACAGCTCACAATGCAACACTGGTGTCACATTTGCGGTTAGCCGATAGAGATAAAACTACAATTTAAATCCAGTTGAAGAATACGGATAGCATGAGACTACCCCCAATGATTTGATGTTTTAACTGTAGGCAGGGTGTGAAGATATTTTGTTCCTTCCAGCTGAAAAGATTAGCCCCTTTGTTACTCTGGGAAAAATCAACAGACCACAGGAAGGAGTTTTATGTAGGCACCATTTGAAACCAACAGCTACTGCAAGCTGCTGGTCTTGATCAGGGCCAAGGTCAAGATTGCTAAATGAGCAGAAAACCTCAGTTTGTTCATTTAAAGACCTGTTTAAATGTAAATATCTTCATTCAATTAATATAGGAAAATACATCTGGGGTTCCTTATATGTAAACTTTCCACACAACTGTGGTCAAACATGCTTTTATAAAAAAAAAATAAAAAAAAATAAAAAAAAAACACAACAACAACAACACATAACTGAGGATACGTGAGACACAGTGCCTGGTCATAGGCATGCAGGGGTTGGTACATCGAGTTCCCTCCACAAAGGAGATGCATTTCTCGTGCACCGTTCTTGTGTGTGTCTGCAACAGAGGAAAGAAGTGTTAGCTAAGGTCCAAATAGAACCTAAACAGTATTTCCTCTAGAACTATAATCATCCTTAAAAACATTAATCATTCCTTTGATGCCACAAACTTGTCGAGAGGAAAAAGCCTATAAAAGTGAATTGAAATTCCATTCTGCTGCACTCAAATATGTTTAGCATAATCTCAAACCCAAAAGTATGCATTATCTGCCCAATTCACAGTAGTAATCAACATAATTGAGGACACTACTTGCCCTGCTACATTTAAAGCATAAAAATGTCTGGCCACATATGAAAAATCTCCCTTCTAGCGGTATCTAGCCATGCAGATAGGTTTGGAGATATCCGCTTCAGAAATGCATGCCTTCACCGCAATACAGTGGTAGTGCATAGCATCGTTTGTAGTTCCCACAGATTTTGGACAAATACATTAAAAGTCTACAGCATCATTTCTCTCCACCGAGTCTTAGCAAATATGGTTAATACAGAGGGCAGTGTTAGACAAACGACAAGTTTGGGGGCCAAACTGCCCCTGGCAGAGCTTAACTTTTCCCTTTTATAGTTTACATCAAAACTTTAACATGATTTTCATCTCTAGTCTGGTAGTGCAACACAAGAAATTGAGAATATTTAGTATATTCTCCAACTATGTTAGCCCCTATGAGGAAAATGACAGTATGCTACTGGATACCATCCTAAAACAGTTTTATAAGTCAATTTATTCTTAAATATGGTTATTAAAAAAAAAAAAAAAAAGATAAAACACAACATATCATGTAAACCCGTGTTTCCACCACACCTGTAAATAAACAATGCTAAAAAGAAAAACTGGCCCATGATTGGACCAAACTGCTGACCCGTGCCGTCACAGTTTTCATAGAGACTACTGTATTATTGTATTGTCGTTCCAGTGAAAACCGCTCAAAGCAATGTCTCTGGATCATCCAAAGAACTTGGGAAATTGTTTCTGGAAAGACAAACTGCCCTACAGTTTAAAAGCACAAACATAATTCCCTTCACAAAATGTACACTGGGATGGCCACAGAGGTTTCAGACTTTGATTTCTTGAAACCTGAACAGGTAAACTAGAAACCATTTTCATGGCTACATACAACTAGGAGAAAGTGAGTGTTCTATGTGGTTTAGTGAACTGACCCTTTGACATGAGTTCATTAATAACATTAGTTGTAAGTCTCAAATGCTTAACAGTTTTACTACTTTCTACTGTGATGACTGTCACACCTGAGGAGCTCCGTCTGTCACAGCTTGCCTCCTCTCCCTAAGCTGCCGGTGCAGCAGGGCTTCCACACCGTACCGACGACGGTATCGGCGCAGAGCTTTGAGCTTCTTCAGGTTCTCCCTCTCCTTCATGGACAGACCTTCAGGCCCTGTCAGCAGACTGCTCCCTGAGAGCATCATAAACAAATACAGATAACGCTCAGGGCTGTGAGGGCATAAACATGAGAGGGCGTGGAATGATCTCCAACAGGTACACAGACGATGCAAAACAAGTCTAGTTACTAACCCATTAGTTGTACATTTACCTAGAGTTTCGTGCTCCACTTTGCGGTTGTGCAGGTATCGGCGCTTCTTCTCCTTAAGCAGGTGTTGCAGGCGTTTGAACTGGTCAATGTAGAGGGATTGGAGCCTGATGAGTTTCTCTCGAGTGATGAGTGCCACCTCCTCTGCCGTGTACACCCCTGCATGCCTGCGATTTACAAAAGAAAATATGTTACTGTAAAGTTACAAAGAAAACAATCATGTCACAGCTCTACTCCTCAAACTAGCTCCACCCCATGTGACTACACAATCTTGGATTGAGGCCACATTGAGACATTTTACAGTTATATACAGTATGTGCTATATGCAGTATATTGTTTTTGCAATTAGTATACAACATACATAGTTTTATACAAACTAACTAACTAACTAGAATTAGTATGCGTGTCTTTTAATAAAATTGTAATTTTAGAAAGCCACTGCTGACGAAACCTCATTAGATTTTATACTTTTGTTTTTCAAGATCTTTCTGCAGTTATTTTTGCTGTTTTTTGTGTGCAATCGCATTCTGAGACTATAAAATCGAATGAGAGTTTAGATAAAAAATGTGCGATATGGAGGGATAATTCAGCTTACTTCAGAGGATCCTCGTGATCACTGTCAACGCTGTCTGCCTCACTGTCAGGGTCTCCTCTCCATGTCTGGTCTAGTACCAAGGGACCCTGCTCCTCCTCACTCAGACTGTCCTCATCTGTCCAGAGAAGGTGTAGTTTAAAGTTAATACAGACGAAAAGTCAATGCACTGGAGATAGACTTGTGTCCGCAGTTGACAAAGCATCTCCCGGTGCAAACAAGACCCATTTACCTAGAATCCGGCTAGCTTCAGAGCGTCCTCCGTCAATGCTGTGCATCTCTGCGCGGTTGTATCCACTTAGCTGAGACAACAGTGACTCTGGGGATGGCCCAGAAGATGCCTTTCTCATCTGAGCACGGAGGGCCATGGCATTCCTGCGAGCGTGCTCTGCACAGAACGTCACTCTAAAGAACAAACAAGAGTCATTGGAGAAGCGTTGTCAGAAAGGTGCTTGTATGTTATTAGGGGTCCAGTTTTTCATACTGAGACTTACAGTTATTAATAAAGCTGAGGTCTAACTTGTTAAAAAGCTTATTCAACTGGGACTTTGCACCCACCCATCTTTTCGTTCGACTTTTGGTGCAGCATTGGGGCAGCGCTTCCCATTCTTGGCAGAGACGTAACTGCACTGTTTGTATGGAGCATTCTTATCTTCCAAAATGTGTTTGATGCAGTAATCCAGGCTGTCCAGGCGAGGCTGAGAGCATGGTCGCTGGGTAAAGGAGCAGGCCAGGGGCTCCTGGGGACGAGGTGTCTGGGTCACCCGGTTCCGACTTGAAGGCAAAACGTGGATTCGTATCCTGTTCATCGTAAGTCTGCAAAATAGTTAGTTTGAACAATTTGTATGTTAATTGATTAAAAATCGATTGACAGACTAATATCCAGTTATCTATTTTGGTAGTGGGTTAATAATTTGTTTAATTTTAAGAAGAAAAAAAATAGTAAACTGAATATTTCAGTTATTCAGGTGTAATGTCAGTTGGATAAAAAGACTGACAATATCCCCAGACATATTATCATTTTATAGACAAAAAGACTAATCAAGACCTGAAATATGAAAGTTACAGCTGCACTAACTACCAGAGAAGAAAGGCATAGTCTGTATGACATTAAATTAAAATCATCAATTAGGAGCGCCACTAGGTGCGGGGTGTCATGCTGCTGCTGCATAGATATCACGAGTCAGTAGGAGTTTGATTAAGGTAGATGTCATAGGCTTCTCTCACAGCAGACATTTTGACTTGTCATAGCAGGAAAAGCACAGGTGTTACTGATAACACGAACTATGGCTCCGATCTAGTCAATGGTCCCAATGGACCTTTGTCACAGAAGACATTTTGACTTGCCATAGTAGGAAAAGCACAGCTGAAATTGATAACCTTAACGATGGCTCAATTCCATCAAGTGTTCCAGTAAGCTATTTCAGTGAGTCAGCATGCACAATACCAGGGTCTCTCCTAAGTGGAATGCAGCCATCATTATTGGTTTTGAATACACCTGTGCTTTTCCTACTACGACATGTCAACATGTCTGCCGTGAAAAAGGTCTAGGAGAGCGACAGTGCACGTGACCTTGACCCTGAAATCAAAGCTACTAAATTGCATCCAGCAATCATTAAAATTTTATTATTTACACCTGTGCTTTTCCAAGTGTGAAAGTCAAAATGTCTTCTGTGAAAAAGGCCAATTAGCCCCTATGTGTCAGTAGTCAACAACACTATCTGCACTCCGTTTCAACCTAACCACGTAGTTGTGTTGCCTTAAAGGAACACGCCGACTTATTGGGAATTTAGCTTATTCACCGTAACCCCCAGAGTTAGACAAGTCGATACATACCCTTCTCATCTCCGTGCGTGTTGTAAGGCTGTCTGAAGGTTCCAGCACCATCAGGCCAGCACAGAACATGCAGGTGAATGGTTCCAGTAATCCTACTGCACCGAATAAGTGACAAAATAACGCCAACATGTTCCCATTTACATGTTGTGATTTGTAGAGTCACAGCTTGTACAAAAAACAACGTAACATGAGACACAGCCGTCTTCTAACCGCATACAAACCGGGAACTATATTCTCAGGCGGAAGAATATAGTACTTGGTCAGAGTGATTTGCTCGCAGCAAGCCTGTCTGAGAATATAGTTCCCGGTTTGTTTACAGTTTACGGAGCAGTAGGATTACTGGAACCATTCACCTGCATGTTCTGTGCTAGGCTAAGCTACTGGTGGGTGCGTCAGGCAGCATTACAGCATGCACGGAGATGAGAAGGGTATGTATGGACTTGTCTAACTCTGGGGGTTACAGTGAATAAGCTAAATTCCCAATAAGTCGGCGTGTTCCTTTAACCCAACTGCAAAATAATTAGTCAGCCAGTTAGTCTAACCTCCTAGGCGGAAGTAATTAAACAAAAAGAAAAAAAGGAGAGCGCAACAAAAATCCTTAAACCTACAGCTGACCTGTTGTGACAAACCATGCACACATCTCCATGAGAGTTTACCCTGAAAGTCTGGCCCCACCCATAGTTTATGGCGAATCGAGGCAGCGTCTCTCAACTGCCGCCGATTGACACCGTGGTGTCACTCAGCTCTAGCCTGGTTGACACCCAGACCCTTCTGAGTTGTAACCGAGAGTGGCAGAGCAAAATCTCAAATTTACCCTAAGTTTGTCAGGGTTTACCCCAGACTAAATCAGATCGGCTGCTTATGGACGGGTGTCGAACAAAGTGCCGCTCGCTTGCCACTGTCCCGACACCTGCCAAAGGCTTGCCACTGCAGTGCAGCTCGCTTGCCATTCACTGCCAGTATCAGTAATCGCACTCGCAAGTCTCTCGTCGTTTTTCATATTAAATCTGGACACGCCGGGCGGCAACCACCCGAACACTGCCTACGTGCAAAAGTGTTTACCAACAAAATGCGTTTTTAAAAACGGTTCCTGCCGCCCGGCGGTTACCCCCAGAAGTTTAGCACAGTGAACTACGTAGGTGGCAACCGCTTCATACGCCATGATCAAAACCGCGTCCCCTCTGCCGCCTTCTCTTAATTGAAATGACTGGAGACGGCGAGTTACCGCGCGGCAGGTCAGGTGGCTTCTCAGATACGACAGAGTAACTTTATTACAAGTAAATACACATCCTTAACATTTAAAACTGTCATAAACACTAAACAAGTAAAATATAAGTACTAACGTAAAGAATAAAATGTTTATTTAAAATCCAGCATAAGTAACGTTACATTCTGTCTTTAACCGGTCTAACCCAGCCTCCATACGGAGCTTTAGCCCGCCTCTCTTTACTGCGTCACTCCTTCAGTTATGGCGTCGCCATCTTTGTCTAGCAGTTGCTAACACAAGCTAATCGCTACTTTTTAAAAATTGCGGCGAAGAACGAGTTTTGCTGACCGACTGCAACAGATGGTCGTCTTTTTGATATCATCGAAATGCCTCGGCGCCCGAAGATGAACACAAACTCAGTTCTGGTTTATAACTGCTTACCTTCCTCACGGCGATCCGACTGGGTTTAGCTTCCGAAACACACTACGTCGGTTTTCTCTTCTTGCATGAACCACTGCAGAAACAAGCTGAGCCCGCCCACTTAGAGTTCTGATTGGCCCAAATCTCTAGGCATTTCATTGGCCCACTAGCTATTTCATTGGCCCACTAGCTGCCAATCAAACTGGCTTCAACAGTAGCCACCTTTCCACCCTCAACACTGCAGCAGTGAAATTCTATAAACGTCCCTATGTAAAAACATATTTTTTAAATAAAATAAATAATGTAATGCAAGCGTTTTCTTAAAATATTTATTGACTTTAATTGAGAATAAAGCAACCACATTATATCAAAAAGAACAGTGTTCACATATGTTTTAACTAAAAACAAATAAAACCCCAAAACATTTCATTTCCAGACCTGAGTGTCACTAAAAACACCAAGACGTGAAAAAAAAGAAAAACATGAAACTTATTGTAGCTATGTAATTTTGCATTGTTAGGTTGCATGAGTGTCTTCCATTATTCTGACATGTGATTTATTTTTGAAATGCTTGTCCTTTTTTTATTTTTGACTTTCCTCACAGCATAAAGTTAATACTTAAATTGGAAGATGTGTGCATCTCCAATAAGATCATTTTCAAAAATGGAAATATCTATTTTTAATAGTCTAACCATTAGACATGTAACACTTTGTCATTTGCATTGTAGGCAAACCTACTGAGATAAATATTCAGTGCATTTACTGTTTCCCTGTTAACAACCAAAAGTTGAATAACCAATAAAACCTCTGCCGCCTGAGCAAAGAGCCTGCACTCTTCCCAGCTCACCTTCCACAACGAGGGAACAATAAATCTTCACAAAGAACTTTGTTTTTACATATCAAAACCACGTGAGCTTAGTAGGAATTAAATGTACAAATGATACCCAATTTTTCTCGCCAACAAGTGGCACCCCTTCCGCTATATTTAACACAAATGAATCATTCATTTAAGTCAATTAAGAGAGTATTATACGTTATACTCGGGACCCTTCAGTGGATGTATGCTGACAACCTGCTTGCCTGTGTGATTTCCACAACTAAAGAACACATGCAAACATTTCTGATGAATCATGGCGCGTGTTTGGACTATAAACAACCTGAAGCTGAATTATCCACTGTTATTGTTCGAAAGGTACGAAGTCAAAAAGACAGATTTTACATGATTAAAATCAGACCAGCATGAGTTGACAGACGTACAACAGGGGCTTACACATTTTTCAAACATCCCCAAAAAGGGAAAGACGATCGTTGAAGACGGACAGATGGCATTTGATTAGACTTTGATATAGTGTATTGTGAATACTTTTATTGTAGATTGTGCTCAATATGGTCGCCACAAAGTGATCTCACCCGGCAGTTTCAGGGCGCTGCCGATGCCAACGCGGCAAATGTTGTCCATCCATATATTCTGCCTACTTCTTTTCTTTGCGTTTAAGCCATAAAAAAAGACTTGCCCTCCAGAGGAAATTGATGAACAAGTGACAAATTACATGACATTAAAAACGCACATTTCTTCTCTAGAGGGATTTTTTTGTTGTTAATTCCTTCATTTTGACCATGTAGATATGTGTGAACTCTTTGAACCCTTTGAATAGATGTATATCCTTGGTATTAACTTTGTCCATTAGTGTAATCATTTGAGAACTGAATATGAATATTTTACAACCATTTAAAACAATGACTGCAACACTCAAAATCAAAAAAAAAGAAAAAAAAAAAGAAAAGTACAAGCTTACTTAATTTACAACTTCTTTTTTTGTTGAAATTTTTCATAACAAAATGTAAAAAATATTTCATGTTTGTTTTAAAACATTTTACAGTCTTTGTACAAGTTCATCAAATAATGAAGGAAATACATTTGATAAATACCAGGGCTGGGCTCACTCACCTATTTATTCTTTTAGGTTATGGCTGTTATATATAAAAAAAAAAAAAAAAAAAGGAGGAAAATATTTCAAAAGAAAAATTAGACAAAAATATTGAAAAGATGGCTTTAGAGACATGCACTCTCAAACTAGCCTGTACAGTCTTGATGAAGAAATATCCCTCTGCCAAAAACCTTTAAAAAAAAGGGTACAAAAAGGGACTATGTTTTTTCATTTTTTTCTTTTTTAAAAGCATTCAATTAATAAATAACATACTATAAAAACATTATAAAAAAAAAAAAAAAAAAAAAATCGGTAAGAAGACCTAAAAAGGTATGTGATGGAAATCTTTGTTTCCTCATGATTTCAAGACAGCGATGCTAAAATGACCAGGTCCCATCATCACATTTCATTTGAGTAAAACAGAAGAGCAAAAGATATTATCTACACTTTCCTGTATTCCCCCCCCCCACAAACACATTTCACAAGCTTTTAAAGCCTCTCATTATTGCCCCACAAATGTAAAAAATAAAGAAAAAAGGTTGCAAACTCATTTATCTCACCAGTACATTTCATTGCTGTCACGCTGAAGCCTGTAAAAAAATAGTTGGGCTAGTTTAAAAACAAAAACAACAACATTATACAATACTTTATGTAACAAGATGGATGTCCGGGATGTCAAGTACAATGTGTATAATGTGTCTTCTGATGACGATCCTATTTGGGTAACGGCGGCAGTGGGGGAGGCGGTTCTGAAGGGAGGGGCGGGGGCCTGGAGTTGCTCCCTCTGGAGCCGCCGCTGTAGCGGTACTCCCCGTATTGGGATCTGTAGTCAAACATGGACGGCTGGGACGGCTGGACCCCCTGCGCGCTCAGAAGCGAGTTCAGCATTTCAAACGTGTCCTGGTACTCGTTTGACTGGGCCCCGCCGGCCGCGCCGTGCCCGTTAGTGTCCGTCTTGTCGCCCTTGGAGTGCGGATAGATCCCTGGGTGGTGGGGGAGGCCCAGGGCGGGGAGAATGTCAGGGCCGTGGCCCAGAGTTTGCCCAGAGGAGGAAGAGAGGGACGGCAGCTGGTAGGGATTCCTGGAGGACTTGCTGGCTTTAGAGGCAGGGTGGGGGCCTGCCGTGGGCTCTTGGGAGTGCGTCCGCTTGCGCGACGCGGACGACGACGACGAAGAGCTGGTTCTAGAAGAGTCGCTGGGGACTTTTTTGCTGCCTCCGACAGCCCCACTGGAGCCAGACGAATGTTTGTGCGAAGAGGAGAGCGAGGCACCCGTGGAGGAGGAATGGTGGTGGTGGTGGTGATGGTGGTGGTTAGACCGCTCCCTGTGCTTGTCCCTGCTCTTGCCCTCCTCTCCCGAACTCCCCCTTTGCTTCTCAGGCACTCGTATTCGGACTTTGATGTCCTGTTCCTGACCTCGGGCGCCGCCACTATGGCCGCCGCCGCCTCCCCCAGCTAGGGGTAAGCGCATTTTGAGAGAGGTCCTCTCGTGCCTCTCCTTCTCCAGGGGGATTTTCAGAATTATGGGCGACGGGTTGTCGGAGGAGGAGGAGCTGGACTGCTGGTGGTGATGCGGCTGCTTCTCCTTCCTCTGCTGCTGCTGACCAATGAGAGCCTGGGCGGCGTTGGCGTAGTCCCTCTTCACGCTGGCCTCCATGTTCTCGAGCTTCCTCTTCTGGGCAGCCAGGACGTCGGCGTTCTTGGCCCGGTACTCGCTCAGCGACACCTTAGCTGGGACGTGAACGTCGTTGGGCTGCTGCTCGGTTCCGGCCTGGCCTTTGCCACTCCAAGTCGCGGCGCTGCCAGACTCCCCCCGGTCCTTGTCGCCGACGGACGAGGAGGAGGAGGCGGCGGAAGGCGGAGCAGAGAGGCTCATCAAGCCTGCCACGGTGCTCTCCGACGAGGCCATGGAGATCATGCTCATCATGGTGTCCCTCTGGTCCCCCTCCTCCTGGACTTTTGGCTTGGCTTTTGGGGTCTGCCCTCCAGCCTGGCAGCCCAGAAAACAGACAGACAATCACAGCAAAGTCAGTTACCAATAAATGGCCACACAATGCAGGATGTCTTGGCCCTACTCTGTAGGTTACAAAGAAGCAATGGACGAAAAAATTAAAATAAAAATCTGTACCTTCCAGTTGCGAATCCGTTTCAACCGGCTGGGTGTTTTCTCCAGAATCTGCAGGAACTCGTGTGTGAGCTCTGAAAGAAGTGAAGACAAGATCAGCAGGAGAAAGTTAAAATGCTTCAGATTAAGTAAACGGATGTATGACTTTGTAGCTCCTTTTTTCTTTTTTCTCTCTACCTATACTTGAAACAAACTCAACTACCAGATTGTTTACGGCACGTACCATCCAGCAGCTCGAGGGTAACTGTGGGATCGACATACTCCCACCAGTGTTTGCCGTCTGTGGACACGGGGATCTCCCAGTTGGACCATTTGCAGGCGAGATGGATGCACACGCAGGCCACAACCGGCGGACTGTACTGCAGGCAGAACGTGGTCAAGTGCAGACTACGTGGCAGGATACATCCCATAAGGCAATACAAAAAAAACAGAAACGGGAGGGGGAGAGGAAAGAGAGCAGACATATTGAGTTAGAGGATTATACACAATAAGCGCAAAAAGCATATGAAAACATGCTGCACTATTTCACTGTTCATATCAAATTACAGAAGCTTATGTTTAACAGTGAACTGTGAATATACCTGTTAGTGGCCATAAAGTATGACGTTTGAGCAAGATCCTTACTCGCTGGAACAACAATAGAACAAAAAAACACACTTAAAACCTGCGAGTTAGCCGCAGAACACGCACACTTCATACGATGCTGAAATATACAAAACGGAATGTAGCTAAATTGAAGAGCTGGTGCTCACCTCTGACGAGCTGAGTGCACTTGACAACATGAGTATGAGGATGGTCAATGGTGATTTCAAAAGCTGTAATCAAAAAAAGGGACAAAAAGAAACAAGTCCTGATAAATGAAACGCAATAGTCAGACTAACATATGCACCAAACAGATTTCAATCAAGTCCCTGAAAGCCAGAAAATGTATACGGTTATACACCAGACTAAGTGTTGCAGAGAATATACGTGGAATAGCACTTTGCATGGGGTCTTCCAATAACATCCTGGACGATATGAAAACAAAAGATGAATGTGAAAAACATTTAAAAAAGGCATGCCGTTACACTCCCCCCCCCCCCCCCCCTCCGCCCCAAACGTTTGGTGTGTTGCATGACGCCGAATCTTGTTTAAAAAGTAAACACACAATTTGGGGTTTTCAAATAAAGCCACCGTTATCTTCTTCAACCGTCTACAAGGTTGAAAACTCGGGAGCGGATTAAGCCTGGCTGTAGCGAACATGCTAAAAGCCATCATTTGTGATGAAGCAATTCCTCACATGGTCCTCAAACGCGTGGCTTAAACTTATGTAGACAAGAAACAAAGAGGGAAATGTAAAAAGTTATGGACATAATAGAGACAAAAGCGGAAAACGCTGTAATGCAACAGTGGGTAAGCGCTGCTAATGTGAAGCGCGAGCGTCTCTTTCCTGCGCTGCTAACCGCATATGGGCTTTCTGTGGACAAAAGTAAAACAGGTTAGCACAATTTTTATGATCACATGTGTTTCTGGAGGGGAAATCAAAAGGGACCCAGTTCTTCCTTCCCAACTTACCCAAGGTCTGGAGTATTATGCTCTCAAGAATGACCAGGTCTTGGGCTTGTTGCAGGTAGGCCTGAAGTTGAGAGGACAGGCACATTACTCACTTGGAGGCCTCTATCCGTTTGTCAAACACATTAACCCTACCTTTCACGTAGAGCTGAAGACGCCTCACAGATAAGTATTGAGACGATTACAAGCTACACAGTGAGTACAGATGCTTTTTGGTTTTACAGCAGCTAAAAACAAAAAAATCACATTACCAGGAGTGACTCGGAACATACACAGACAGTGGGAAGCATGTTTGTCTTTTGCTCTCTTGACCAATGTATCAAGAAGGAACAACACCTGTGGTAGGGGTAGGCGATCTAGCCAAAAAAATAATAATGTCACAATATCACAGTCTACTTAATTCGCAATCACGATCCATGATCTAAATTGCAACATTTTATCTCAATTTTAAAATGCCTTGTAGACTGTAGGCAGACTTGAAATAGCCTATGCATTTCTCCATTTGCACCATTAAATCACAATATTGCATTGAAGATACTACACAGAAAAAAAAAAAAAAGAATTAGTAATCACAAAAGAGAAGATGCTGCACAAGTTTCAAAATGGTGATTTAAACCTGTGTTGGAAACGGAAGCCAGAAGATAACATAGCCACAAAAACACTTTCCAAGAACTCATAACTCAAATAGAAAAAGTAGCAAAATGTAAACACAAAACAACAACAAAACAACAAAAACATGTTTTTTTTGTCAATGATAACCGTTTTGATTTTGTCTCAGAGGGCTCTGCCACTCGGAGTGAAATATTCTTTTAGGGATAATCTCCTCATCCGCCATTCCGCTAGCTGTAACTCACATTGCGTTGTTGACATTACTTCAACCAAGAAAGAGCCATGTGAAGTAATTTGTCCAATCAGCACAGCCATTTCAGGGTTTCCTGCAGCACTTCGCAGTTAAGGCGGCCGCCTAAGCGACACACGGCTGCCGCCTTAACTACGTCGTCAAAAGGTGGAGACAGGCTCGGACATAAACGCCACGGGCTGCTGTGGACTTGTCAGCCTCGCAAGCGGTTTTAGGAAAGTGGCTGCATGTGTCCGACAATGCACCGAACATTAACCGGTACAAGCCCACAGCTGCCCGCGGACAGAGTGCGGAGAATGTGTCAGAGCCCCCCGGACAGGTGAACTAATAGCAATACTACAGAGCGCAGATCTTAGTCAATGAGGTTGTGTGAAGTTTGGAAACAGAAGTAGGAGGGCATTTAAGGGGGCATTGCCTGAAAAATAGATTGCGGGCGCATTTAAGACTTATCATGATCTAAAAATCAGTCAGACCGCCCACCCTTTACCTGAGGTAACTCAAAACAAAAGACCTCCTCAAGCAATTGTACCCAGTTCAAATGCAATTTGACAAGCAAGACTAAAGAAGAAAGAACTGTTAACTGATCGCCAAAATACATTTCATACATAAGCATCAGCATCAAAGCTGCCTCTAAAAAAACATCTCATCTAAAGAAAACAAAATTGTGACGTGAGCATCACAAATTCAAGCAACATAAAATGCAGTAGCTTAAAAAGACAGCCCTCTTGATTTAAAGTCAAAGTGCTTATATAAATAAATACCTGAACATGTGTATTGTTTACTGTATGCACCTTATACGCCAAAAGGAATTCCTTGCAAACGTCTTTGGCTATAAATCTGGTTCTGATTAAGCCGTAGTATTGTGGAGATTGAATCACTATCCCATAAGGTAAGCTCAGGAGGAGACAGAGCCCAATTGCAGGCGATTGTAACTACAGGCCAACACTTACATCACTGCGTACATCTGGTGGAGGATCCTGAGGATCGAGGCATGCATGGGCCACCTTGATAACATGTTCCAGCTTCCGGGGCTGCTCCTCGACCTTCGCGGCGAGGAAGAGTGCGGCGGGAGATATGACCTGGTGAGGGGTAAACCAAAATAAGTCCATTAGTTGATTCACACAAGTTAACAAGACCGTGGTAACTGGGACTTCAGGTGCCAAACAATACTTACATTTCTGTGAAATCTAGTGAATGACTGGACCATGTAGAATCGATGCATGTACACAATGGCTGTATTAATTGTAAGTTGGGACCTGATACATGGCATTTAAGGACAATGTAGCAAACAGTACTAACAGATCACAACACATGCATTGACTGTATATCGCGCATATAACTGGGACCATTGGGTCTACATGTCAAATAACACAAAGTAGCAATAATTAATGCGTTATAAAACTCAATATCACATCAGTGGCAGGGTAACTGAAACCCCAGCTAGCTTCGCACGTCAGTCAAGATGTTAGCCGGAAGCAGTTTTTGTACATATAAAAGGGTAGAGTCTAAAGATAAAACATGTAAACACTTAAACACACGAATAACTCAACGTTTCTTAAGCTCGTTGTGCCACTGTAGCTACACCTTTCTTCACTAACATTAACAGTAAGGGACAAGAGAGCTAATGCTAACGTCGTGAAGGCCCGCCGAACAAACAGGCCTTCGTGGCCCCGGTTTAGCCTACTACGCCGCTCTCAGATAACGCTGGCACGCTAACGTTACCGTAGTGAAATCACAAACCACCGTCTGAAACAAATAGAAAACATATAAACACGTATAAAGCCTTCGAACTAAACACAACAGCAGCCACTAGCCATGCTTTCCGCCTAACCGGTTTCACGAGAAGCTAAACTTCGCTAGCTAGCTAGCTAACAAGCTAGCTAATGTTGCTAGGTGAACCGCAAGTCGTCCCCCGACAAAAGATACACATTGAGCCGCTGTCCCATGTCCTGGAGCAGGTTCGCTGCCTGTTGTCTGTAGGACAGTTCCTTGTCAGGATCAAGTCCAGCTCGCCGAGATGGGCTGTTGTCGATCTGTTGCCGTGTGTAGTACCATTTGTTATTACAGCTTACAGGGAGAGAACTTAACGAAGCCGCCATCACTGACAAGGACGATAGTTTAAAATTTCTGCGCGTCACAGGAACATACGTCACACTGGGTATTAACGTTGGCGTAATTCCATTAATGACCAGCAGGGGTCACCAAAACAACCCAGATGATTTATAGCTAGCTAGATAGATAGATAGATAGATAGATAGATAGATAGATAGATAGATAGATAGATAGATAGATAGATAGATAGATAGATAGATAGATAGATGCAATATCAGTAAAAAAAAATAACAGCAATAAAGTAGCAAAATATAATAAGTGGACAGACTAAACGGTTGAACGGTGAAAGTATTTCACATAGGAAATAATGCTAGGGGCGGCTGTGGCTCAGGTGGTAGAGAGCGGTCGCCTACCAATCAGAAGGTTGTCGGTGCGATCGCTGGCCCTGCAGTCCCATGTCGAAGTGCCCTTGGGCAAGACGCTGGTGCTGCGCCATCGGTATGTGAATGTTTATCTGATGAGCAGGTATGGCACCTTGTATGGCAGCCTCGGTCACAGTGTATGAAATTTCAAACCTCTAATATTGACTGTTGATTTATGTCTATCCTACTGTCCACTTTATATAATGCCTAAATTTAATGCTTTTTTTTTTTACTTTATCCTTGCACTGCTATAACGTTTTTATGTTACTATGTCTGCATTCATTGCACTATTGGACTTATTTGCACTACCACCATGACACACACTCTCATAGAGCACCTTCCCTGCCCTGCCCATCCCTTAGTACATTTATGTGGATTTTCTTATTTAGCATCTTTTCTTTTATTGTCCATATTATTCATGTTGATTTATTTGTTTTTGTTATTTTCTATTTTAACCCTGTTTATGATGTATGTGTATGTTGTGTGTGATGTCTTTAAGCTACTGGGACCTTGAATTTCCCCTTGGGGATCAATAAAGTATATCTATCTATGATTGCGCGTGAATGGTGCCCATACTATGTAAAAGCGCTTTGAGTAGTCGTTAAGACTAGAAAAGCGCTATATAAATATAATACAGTCTGATATTGCAGTTTAGTAAACATTGATATTGCTGGAGTAAGTTGTCAGTTTTGGTATGTGCGGTCTACAGCAGGAAGTAAGAACCTGCAGTAACTATACTTCAACATCTGGGCTCACAATAACTCACTGGGATGTTCAGTATGAATCCCCCCCACGCCAAGTTTCAAGTCTCCATAAGCAAATTGCAAGTCTTTCAGGATCTTATCAGACAAAATTCAATCCTTGAATGTTTTTGCATCCGCCAAGTCCGTTAGTTTTTTAACTCAAATCTGAAAATCTTAAGTCTACACCTCTGTAAATCCAAGAGACCACAGCAACTCTACTGATTGCAGTCCAGGGGAAACTGTATGTCCCATAAATAAGAATCCTCTCTCACTGGACTACTTTGTTGGGCATTTTCACTTCCATAGCACAACAGCAATTGGATTTCCAATGTGGTAATGGTACTATTTGTATCATTTAATTGTTCTGTGACAAAAGACTATAAAAACATGATTATAGAACCCCTGACACATTTTTTATGAATGATACCCGTAAGGTCTGTTCATCATAGGTTAACTGGTTATAGGTATTAATGTCCACAATACCAATAGGACTTTTCCAGACATTATTCGTCGTACTGAGGAAAATAATACAGGTGACTTATTATGAAATATGTTCACTAGAAAAGGCTCCCCTCCCGTCAAGTCATGATACAGATTAAAAAAACAACAACCAAGATATCAAAAAATTTAAAACAATTTATTTTAAACCACAAAATGTTATAAAATGGACAGATAACTGAAGCAGTGAACCAATGCTATCCCAAAGAGAAAACACAGAAATAATAGGCTGTTAAATCAAAAGTACAGTTAAATACTCACAGTAAATGCAAATAAGTGAGTTCAATCATTTCAATGGATTTGATTGCATTACTTACCAATAAACAGAAATACAGGATTTATTTTAATCTTTTGACTACTTTATACGTTTGCTGTTAAACTTGACTTTGATTTTCTTGGTCTTTAAAAGGAATGTATTACACATTTTTATATCCACGGCTCAACGTTTTCAATTTCCGTGTTTGCATGTCATAGAATGAGGATATTTTTAGATACCAGGTTGTATTTTTTTACTTCCTGCAAACGTTGATACAATTTGTTTCCATTCTTATCTCTATCCAACAGGTAATTACCTCACTGGGTTCTGACCTGCTTGTCTTAGTTATAACTGCAATAGCCTATTCAAAGTAATGCGCTCACCAAAAAGTTCCCAAAATGTTCAAATCTAGATTTAAGACCACTTGTACCAAGCAAAGATTTCGACCCTTCACGCTCCCCTGTAGCTGCTTTACAGTCAACGCATTCCTCGCTTCGACTTGCTCCCATTTTCGGCTTGATTTGGGAAATTCCGAAGGGTTGAAAGCACCATTTTGATTTAAGATTATACAGCAAGAAATGAAAATTATTTCCCCCAAACAGCTGGCAGACTTGATTCATGGACTTAAATGCAGCGTGGAGAAAGCAGTGAACGAAAAGGAAAAGAGGAGTAAAACAAAACCTCTGTTACAGAGAAGCTAATATTGCTGCCCATGCATTTTAGAAAACACTCCCCCAATTCCTTAATAAAAGTAACGGAAACTGTAAAAGAACATGCTCGAAAGCCTCCCGGGACTGAGAAAATGATGCCCCAGTAAATAATAAATAGGTGGTTTGAATGAAATGCTTTTTCTATTTTACATTATCCACCGATGTGAGGCTCAGGAAATAACTGGGAGCTATTTCCTATTTGTTTGTATTTCAAACATGTCATCCCGCTGTTCCTCTGCCCATTACCATTATCAATTAAAAGGCATAAAATGTAAAAAAATAAAATAAAATTATCCAACTGACCCATTTATCTTTGCATTTAATTATACTTTTGATTTACAGGAATCCCATTAGTGACATGTGTCATATTCAGGGATCTCTGTGTTGTGCAGTAATGAAAATGCTTTACAAAAAAAAAAAAAAATACAGGCTCTAAAAACATTATTCACTCTTTCCAAATCTTTCAGCCCGCTTCATTTTCTTTGCCTGTAGAAAATAAAAAAAAACATTATTACACAATCACTCCTCATTACCACAGGTCTTTTTATGTTCAACTCAATCCATCGTGATCAAATATAACTGACCGCTATTGTTTAACAAATAATACATGCATTTGTGTTAAAAAAAAGAAAAAAAAAAAAAAAAAGATTCACCTCGACATCGGCTGAAACAGCTACGCCTGCAGCTGCTGTGACCCCAAACCTCTCCTTCCTCTTTTTCAGCTTTTCATCCTCCTCAATCTGGAAAGAAAACCCCAAAACGTAAGACTCAAAAATGCAGGAAAAAAAAATATGCAAACATGTGAAAAATGTCAACTTAAAAAGGGGTAGTTCCACCCCGAACTGAAGCTCACCTTTTGTGAAACGGACGAAACATTCATGCCAAATCGTTCTGCTCTCTTCTTCAGCTGATCGACGTTCACCTTTGCAAGACATAAAAAAACATTCAGATTAACATTGTCTCGTTAAGTGGAGGAATTAAAGAAATGCATCAACGGAATGATTCCAACACTTACAGGAGCTTTGCTGTTGGCAACGGCGCCTGTTTGGGAGATACATTCATTAAATTGCGGGGTGAGAAGTAGCAGGTAGAAAACAGTGAAACCTTTAGCATTAAACGTGAAACGTGTTAAAGCTATGTGTTGCCAAAAGCATTAGAATATAGGATCAGCGTTTCCTTTATGTGGATTTTGTAGTGGCGGCCCGCCGTGGCAAAATTTCTGCCGCCACGGTATCAGAAATGAGCCTGGTCCTACCAGACTCTGGTACATTAGCCTGGTCCTACCAGACTCTGGTACATTAGCCTGGTCCTACCAGACTCCGGTACATTAGCCTGGTCCTACCAGACTCCGGTACATTAGCCTGGTCCTACCAGACTCCGGTACATTAGCCTGGTCCTACCAGACTCTGGTACATTAGCCTGGTCCTACCAGACTCTGGTACATTAGCCTGGTCCTACCAGACTCCGGTACATTAGCCTGGTCCTACCAGACTCCGGTACATTAGCCTGGTCCTACCAGACTCTGGTACATTAGCCTGGTCCTACCAGACTCTGGTACATTAGCCTGGTCCTACCAGACTCCGGTACATTAGCCTGGTCCTACCAGACTCTGGTACATTAGCCTGGTCCTACCAGACTCCGGTACATTAGCCTGGTCCTACCTGACTCCGGTACATTAGCCTGGTCCTACCTGACTCCGGTACATTAGCCTGGTCCTACCTGACTCCGGTACATTTCATCTGTACAGAGTCTGGCCACTCTCCATTGAGTTAAAGTGCCCATATCATGAAAAAAGAAAATCACTTTTTTCTGGGATTGGGGGTGTTATTTTGTGTCTCTGGTGCTTCCACACACATACAAACTTTGAAAAAAAAAATCCATCCATGCTGTTTTGAGTGAGATACGGTTTCTGAATGTGTCCTGCCTTCAGTCTCCTGGTGAGCTGGTCAAAATCTGCACAGCTTTCTACATCACTAGCCGAAATGGTGGCTAACCACAACCGTTAGCATGCTAGCGCTAGCATGCTACCTCATTCTCAATGGCAAAGCACTGCTACAACACACACACACGTTCACCATAATCTACAAAAGAACTACTTACATGTGCGCCCTCGTTTAGAAGAAGTCTCCCAGCTAATCCTGCCTTGTAACTGACCGAAGTTGGAGAAACAGCCTTTCTTTTACTGTCTATGGAGCTAGCTGACATGATCTACATCTGAGCTACTGCGCATGTGTGAGTGCAATCAAAGATAGTACAGAAGAAGAGGTCTCACTCTGTAGTTAAAACAGCGACCTGAACACAAGGTGAAAAGAGGATCTGCAGCAGTGAGAGAGAGCTGTGCAGTACAACAAAAACATGGTGTTTTTTGAAAATTAAACAATGTAAACCTATTCTGGTACAACCTTAAAATACAATTATGAACCTGAAAATGAGCAGAATATGGGCGCTTTAACCTCTTTGAAGGCGGGTACTTTGTTGAAGTTTAAAACTATTGGATCTGCCCAGAGCTACTCTGGATCTGCCATAACCAATCACTAACGTTTGGTTGTGACGTATGTCACGCGCATATGCAACAAGAGGGGAGACCGACAACAACTATCGGCTTGTATTTAGCATTAGCATCGCTAGCGTTCGCCATAGCCAACTCCTTCACCACTAACGGACCGAGCAAGAAAATCTAACTTTTCCCGAACCCCATGGGGAGGAGGGACACAACATCATGGTCATCAACAAAACTCATCAAAGATTGTTCTTGCTCTGGCTTTAACTTCTGGATATTCTGCGGTGTTGCCACAAACGGACCCAATGGCTTCGCTCGCATCTTTCTAGCGCGCGTCCTCAACGTCATCGTTCTCAGCCAGTACCTCTGTTCGCTGATTGGACCACCAAATATTTGGCCGGAGAAAACCCAAGACTATACCGCGAACCCAGACGGAGTACTGAAGGGAAATGAAAATTGAGCGGAAGTCCGTAGGAGGGCGGAGCCAGGCTAATCAGAAATAGGGCAGACGCACAATGCAGTCACTGCTAAAAAAAAAAAATATATCCTAAAGGAAACAGTGAGGATGCTGTCATGTCACATTCTAGCAACTTCAGACTAGTGAAAGTCAGTTTAGTAAAAGAGCAAAGGGTGACAACCGACCTGGAGCGGGACTGGTATTCTCTGTGGATTCACCAAACCTGAAGAAAAGGATAATAATCATTTCAACATGGTGAAGTACATGTAGTCATAGCATAAATCCAATTTGTACCAACTACTTGGGTATTATTGTCAGAGATTTGGCCAACATTTCTATCAGTTATGATAACTGGACTAATTACTGATGCAGTAATGTGTAGGGCATAGACTTTTATTTTAAAGGTCCCATGACATGGTGCTCTTTGAATGCTTTTATATAGACCTTAGTGGTCCCCTAATACTGTATCTGAAGTCTTTTATATAGGCCTTAGTGGTCCCCTAATACTGGATCTGAAGTCTTTTATATAGACCTTAGTGGTCCCCTAATACTGTATCTGAAGTCTTTTATATAGACCTTAGTGGTCCCCTAATACTGTATCTGAAGTCTTTTATATATACACCTTAGTGGTCCCCTAATACTGTATCTGAAGTCTCTTTTATATAGACCTTAGTGGTCCCCTAATACTGTATCTGAAGTCTCTTTTATATAGACCTTAGTGGTCCCCTAATACTGTATCTGAAGTTTATTTCCCAAAATTCAGCCTTGGTGCAGAATTACAGCCACTAGAGCCAGTCCCACAATGAGCTTTCCTTAGTATGTGCCATTTCTGTGGTTATTGAGGAGGAGAGAGGAGAGGGGTGCAAAGTGGAGGGTGGGGGCGTGGCCTTGACCAACTGCCACTTTGCTTGTTTGAAAGCCATGATGTCTCTCTCTCATGGGCGGCAAAGCAGAGAAAGGGGAGGTAACCTTGCTCCTTATGACCTCACAAGGAGAAGATTCCAGATCGGCCCATCTGAGCTTTCATTTTCTCAAAGACAGAGCAGGATACCCAGGGCTCGGTTTACACCTATCACCATTTCTAGCCATTGGGAGGCCATAGGCAGGCTGGGGGAATTCACATTAAAAAACCTCATAAAGTGACATTTTCATGCCATAGGACCTTTAAAGTGTACAGGTTCAAACATCTGGTGTAATTTGTCATATTTTTCCTTCACTTGTCAATAATATATTTTTTGGGAGTGAAAATGTTGTAGGGTAGAATACGTACACCTCCCAGGAGAAGAGAATGCTAAACTCATTTTAATTCATGGGTCCAATACTCATTGATCTCAAGTGGGCCAGACCAGTAAACCACTCCAGAAACTTAATCTGCCACAGAGTTTCTCGTCAGCTTGATGTTGACAAACGACGGCGTTCTAAGGCCATTGTAAGAAAAAATAATGTTTCGGACTCAGGAGAGAGGGTTAATATTCTGAGAGAAAAAAAACAAAAACTCAGAAATTCTAAGATTAAAGTCGTAAATTTACGAAAATAAGAACTCAAATGAATAATAAACCCACAGTCACTGGCTTAACAAAAGAAAAAAACGTCATTAAAACCACTGATCTGAGATTAAAGTGGTAAATTTGGAATTGGAATTAATTACTTCTCTGCGTATGTTTGACACCCCTGCTTTAAATCACGTAGAGTGAATGTAGTGATTTATTTTACACGTTGGAGCTAACATTTAATTCTTTTCAAGCATAAATGTTAATTAAGTTGTTGTGGAATGAGTGAGGCAGGGCTGCTGTGTAGCTTCTGTTGAGACCATGTTGACAATGACCTGTTTACGGTATCCCAGGAGAGACCCTGTGAACGCTTTGTTTCTGTATGTCTGTAAGAATATTTGGGTTATTTATTCATATCTTTTTGTAATATAATGTGCTTTCTCTCGCCCAGATCATATAATCTAAAACCACTTAAAACTGGACACACTCAACGAATGCCTCCATGCAGAGGAAAAACAATGTAGCTACTACGTTAAGTATGTTGGGTCAAAGTTGAACCAGATCATCATTCAGTGATGTTGCTGCATTGCCTAATCAAACGAGTGAGTGCAATGTTATCGTAACTTATATGAACGATGGCCAAAACCACTTAAATAAAACTAAGTAGCCTTTAAAAGGTCATTTAGAGGAGGAGCCTGGTGAAGTCTTACCTTGCTGCACGTATGGCCTTTTTGCTCTCTGCTGTTGCAGGCAGGTTGAAACGTTCAGCTCTTTTTTGTAGTCTCTGCTCAACAAAAGATTAAAAAAAAAAAAAAAATCAGAACACAAGCTGCTGGTGGAGGTGTTGGTACTGCTGATGAATATTTGCAAAAGGTGTAATGAATCTAATCTATTATTAGGAGTTTGAGGGTTTCACACCCTCACACACTTGCCAAGAGCTCTGAAAGTCACTTTGTATTGAACTTCTTGTTCAATACATACTCCTTTGAGCGCCCATATGTCACACATCGCACACGCGACATTGATTACACCGAATTAAGGCTTCCAATCAAACTATTAGTGTATACAAACGTGTCATACGTACTTCACCAGAAGATGACGGAGGAGCTATTTTCACCACCTTCTTATCAGCAGGTCTGAAAGAAGAAAAAAAAACATGAAAGGAAGTGGAGTGACTACAGATTGATTGCTGGGGAAAACTAATGACCCAGTATAAACTGGTTTATCAACCTGGGGCTGACCATGTGGGACATTTCTACACCAAACCTGACCAATAATACTCCACAAGTGAAGCCATTTAGACCTGATGTACGCATATTGGGCATGACATAAAATTCAGCCACATAGCCTAATCCTGGGTTCGAGACTTTTAAACATTACTACCTCAAATAATTTAAATAGTGGGGCATTTTGGCAAATGTGCTTAGTTGCAGACAGTTTGGAGATGGTCATCTTATCTTAGCATAAAGACTGGAAGCAGGGGGAAACAGCTAGCCTGGCCTAGTACCTCTAAAGCTCACTAATTAACACGTTATATTTTGTTTGTTTGTGAATAAACTTACGGCTCGCACTCAGTAGACTCGGAATCCTTCTCGTCTTTTACATCGTTGGCACTCTCAACTTTAGGAAAGTCCTGAAAGGAAAACGGAAACATGCATCACCACTTCACAAAATGGTCTAACAAAGTCTGAAAGGGGAAGTGAAAGCGTTGACAAGCATTACCTCTGTATCCTCTGCCAGCACCTCATCTACATCCACATCTTCCTCTGTTGTTTGGATTATGGGATAGACATTTCACACCACCAGAAAGCAGAAAGAAAGAGGGCCGGACGGAGAGAGAGAAAAAAACATAACACAATCACAATAAGGAATCAATTTTTTTTTAATACAATGTCTAAATGTGAAGGATGTCGCCTCACCGTGCTCCTCCAGATAGGCTTGCAGTCGGGCAATGAGCTCTCCTTTGTTTCCCTTGGTGTCCAGACCTCGGGCCTCGCACTCCTGCCTCAGTTCAGCAAGCTAAAACAGCAGCAGCAGACGGAAACAGGGCTTTTATTACAACAAGCGCCATTTAACAACCTTGTCTTGCTGTTAACAATTTCCACAGAGCTCAACCGTGTGGTTCCGGAAGTATAAAAAAAAAATATATATATATCCCATTCATTTTTTCCATAAGGATTTTTAATATTAACCTTGATTACTAAACCACAACAAAGTCCATTCAGTGGCTGTTCTGGGGTTTTCAATCAGGTCAAGTGAGTATAAAAAAGTAGAATATTGCAACAACAAAAAAATGTGTAACGTACCATGAAATGGAAATACGTAACGTTGCATCAAAACTGTACTTAGTTTCCACCACTGCTAGGGAGTAGGAAGTGATAAAGTTCAGTAACTACTGTAGCTTTTTTAGTAGAGGATGTACAGTTTTCCAGACAGCTAGTAAACGCGACAACTTGAGCAACAGACGGTGTGTTCACGGACTAATGTTTGCATAACATGAACTGTACGACCGATTGAGGTCAAACAATGCTCGGTTACCTTTGTCGCTAATTTAATTGGACCTGGACAGAGTTGGCGGGACATTTTATATCCAACAGCAGGAGCTACTTTTACAGTTTTAATCAAATGTTACACTTCTATCGGTCAATTTAAACTCATTCCCAGCCGTTTATCAACCTTAATGGTTATGCATTTTGAACGTTTCTCCGTCCGGTTGGCTCGGTTAGCTTCGCAGCTGAATGAACACACGCCGGTCGTTAGCCTTCACCAACGGCGGACACATTTTATGCTTCAAACCGTTCAGTTATCCGTATCCTCGCTCTCTGGCATTACAACTAACAACGATTACAACATAATATGTATTAATAAAAACACCTAACTGTTTGTAATAAAAACATATTTATGGCACTACCAACCTTGAGTTTTTGCAGCTCAATCACTTCGGCCATCTTTCTTTGTTGATGTAGTACTTCCTCCAATCAAAGTGGAGCGGCTCTACTTCTGAACCCCTCCGCTCCCACTCCCTTTATTTCACAGCGCCGCCTGATGGACGGACTGGCGAACTGCAGGCGAGTGTGCGTTAAAGTCAATGGGCTACTATTAGTACGTTCATTTAATATAGCACCTTTTACAGAACAAAGTCACAAAGTGCTTCACAAGTAAAATTGTAAAAAAATAAATTAAAAAAATTCGACCAAAAACAGTAAATAAAAAAACAAGCAATAAAATAGAAATAAAAATAGTAAAATAAAACTTAAAAACTAACAAAATTGCAAACATGAGACAACGGCCAGTTTAAAGCTAAGTCTTCAGAGCCCACAGAATGTATGACAACACTTCAATGGCACGGCCACCTTTTGTAATTACTAATACAACAGGTCAAATGTAATGTAATGTAATGTAAAGTTAAATTTAATCTCATCTAATTTAAAAAGACCTGCATTCAAAATCGAACTCAAATTTAAGTAGTTAAAAGTATTTTTAGCAAAAAATTACAGAAGTTTAAAAGTAAGAGTACTTGACATACAGAACAAAGGTTTCTGTGACGGATATGAAGGGCGTAACTTTTGGGAGATCTCCACTTTTGAGCAAAATTGAAATTGTGAGCATATATTAGGGTTAGGGGTTGTAACGCAATTTTTGGTTTATTTTTTATAAGGGGTCACAGTTCTGTTCTTTTTTCTACACTCTGTGCAATAGATAACCTGACATGCTGATCAAACTGTTACCAAGACTCAAAACTTTAGCCATGTTTAATCTTTTATCACATATCTGATTCATCAGTCTATATGAGACGCCATGTCTAACAGTATATGGTCTGAACATACATGTTGAGGCCTGAAGGGAGTTAAAGGGTTCATGATGAAACAGGTCTGAACAGGATTTGCTGTGAATGCTGACATTGTTAACAAAAAAAATAGGTTTAAACAGTGTCACAAATTGGCACAAACGCAACAAAAAAACCTCTTAACAAAGTCACTTTTTAGTTCCTGGGGAGGTGGAGGGGGGGAGGGTGGGGGGAGGGGGTGGAGGGGGACAAAGCCGGATGAATTTAGGGAGTCACAAGTGCTTCAATAATCCTCATTAACGCTGCATTCCTCCTTTCTTTTCTTTTTTTTTTCTCTCTAAGCAGACTGTGTGACCTATTGTTCTAATGACACATAAATGAACAACTTCCTTTTACACTTTAATATTTCTGACATTATATTTCACCACAGCGTCATATTTAAGTATGTCGGCCAATATAACTTCTACAAATATAAAGTACTTTTTTTGTTGTTTTTGTTTTCACAAGGTGGATTTAATCATCGGTAGCAAGGTGAATTTCAGAGTAAATCTGCACTTAATTGGGAATAATTCGACGAGCAGCCCAAAATAGGTCAGCTGATTTTAGCAGAGATTTAGAGATATAACCATTCATATTGTATTCGAAAGCACGTGTTCTGTGGAATTGTCGCATAACACCCAAAAATTCACGACCCTGTAACCTCATGATTTAAATACAATCCTGTTGTATCGTGCTGATCTTTAAACAGTTTCATTAATAATTGCTGCCCCCCAAATGGATACATTTTTGTTGTCTTTTATTATTGTGACAGAGGCCTCCCAATATCGCCAAGATAATAAAATAAGATAGACTTTATACTATTTATCCCGAGGAAAATAGTTGTGCAGCAGTTACAAAGTAGGAAAGAGTGCAAATATACAGTATACATATATATCCAAATATAAAATATAAGTTATTGATGAGGTGCTATCCAAAATAAATAAATAAATAAATGAAATTTTATTAAAAATTATTATTTTCATGAGAAAATAATAATTACACAGGGTCGATGTTATTGCTGATACAACACAAATGTACACATACCGTAGAGATGATGTAGTGTGTATTCAGTGGTTGATGAAGTATTTATTTAAGTAAAAGTACCAATAGCACATTATGTAAAGTACTTTGTGCATGTCAAATTCCTGCATTAAGAATGTTACTTACGTAAAAGTACAGAAATATTACCAGCAAAGTGAACTTGATTATGCATATTACATCATTAATACTGACACATTAACGTGTACGCAGCATTTTTCATGTTTTAACTGATCTTTTGCATGTAAATGAATCGATTAAGTAACTGCAGTGTGGGAATACTTGTAGTGGAGTAAACAGTACAGAATATTCCTCTACAAGTATAAAGGGACATCAAATATACTTTGCTTATATTAAGTCAAATATAAGCCCAGTACTTGAGTAAATGTACTAGTTACATTCCACCACTAACTATATTGATATGTATATCACTGAGCTCAGCTATAATCACCGCTCAGAATGCTTTATGGATACCCTCAGGGAAATTGATATGTTGCAGTAGAAAGTTTTTTGGGGGTTTTAATCAACAGGACAGCTAAGTGAGAAAAGAGAGAAAGAGAGAAGACATGCAAGAAATCATCACAGGTCAGATTTGAACTCTGGACCTCTGCATCGAGGCACAAGCCTCTCAGTATATGTGCGCCTGCTCTACCCACTGATCCAACCCAGCCACTCAAATTTAAGGAAAATAATGAGAGTAAGAAAAAAGTAGTCAAAAAATATATGCTAAGGTTCATATGTGCTTATGTTTCTTAGAACTTTTTTTTCATTTGTTCAGTTCATGCACACTCGAGCGTGTCTCATGATCCAATCTGTTGCCATGCAAAAAGAACATGTGGACTTTTCACATTTCTTAAGTGATTATGTGTGTTTTTTTAATGTAAATGAATCGATTAAGTAACTGCAGCGGGGGAATACTTGTAGAGGAGTAAACAGTACAGAATATTCCTCTACAAGTATAAAGGGACATTAAAAATATACTTTGCTTATATTAAGTCAAATATAAGCCCAGTACTTGAGTAAATGCACTAGTTACATTCCACCACTACCTATACTGATACGTACTGTATGTCACTGAGCTCAGCTATAATCACAATCAGAATGCTTTATTGATCCCCTCAGGGAACAACTACTGCGGTTCATATGTGCATATGTTTCTAAGAAAGATTTTTCTTTTGTTCAGTTTATGCACACTCGAGCGTGTCCCATGATCCAATCTGTCCCCATGCAAAAAGAACATGTGTACGTTTTACATTTCTTACGTGATTATGTGTGTTTTTTTTTTCTTTCTCTACTGTATGTATGACTGTAATCCCAGAGACGTGCTTCTTTTTAAAAACTGTAAATACACAAATCAGTCCAGGTGGGTGCCCCCTAAAATCTGATTGGAGAAGGTCCGCAGGGCTCCGTGAGGAAGGAGGCGTTTCTTCTACTAATACTCTATGTGAGGTCAAACACCAGACGCTTTATAAAGCCCCATTTCTGTTGTCTGGTGCTCACAAAAAGGGATATTCCAGACAGAGGAGGTGCACTGTGTGACAATGTGGACGTCTGTTGTGCTGTCGGTGTTGCTGGCAGTGGCTTCACACACTGCGGCGAGTAAGTACAGACCATACAGTACGTCTTCTATCTTCCAAACCAATGCTGACAAAGTATTTCAGAGTGAGCGTCTCTTTAGTGGGGTTTCAGAGGAGTGAGCGAGATCGTTCGCGGCATTTTAATGAGATTGCTGACGCTGGGACAGTTTTAGACGACATCACTAATCGAGAGTTACCACTTTCAACAGTGGTGGGGAGGGAGGAAGTATTCAGATCCTTTAGGAAAGGCGAAAGTGGCAACACTGCAATATAAAAAAAATACTTCATTAGAAGTTAAAGTCATGCATTCAAAATGTGATGTATCTAAGTACTATTAGAAAACCTAAGCCAAAGTATCAACAGTAAAAGTACTCCTCATTCAGGAAAATGGCCACTGAGTGAGTGATTTACTATTGTATATCATGTTACTGGATTATTATTACTGATGCTTTAATGTGAATGCAGCATTTTACTGTCATAGTTGGTCAAGATGGAGCAAATTTTAACTGCTTTATTCCTACTGTTGGGTACAGACAGGGCTTCATGCATGCACTTTATTTTGTATGCAAACTAGAAAAAAGTAAAAAGTTCCATAGTTCCCTCTTAAATGTAGAGTAGAGTAGAAATATCAAGTTGCAAGAAATGGAAATACCTGTGTAAAGTATCTCTACTCGACAAACAGCACTTTATGTGATATGTTCCATACTGTGAAGATGTTAATGTCAAGTCAACATTTTCTTTCGTAAAGATAATCTTTTGGGCATTTTCAGCCTTTATTTTGATAGGACAGCAGAAGGCATGAAAGGGGAGAGAAAGAGGGGGGAGTGACATGCAGCAAAGGGACGCAGGAATCAAACCCGGGCCCGCTGCGTCGAGGAGTAACCCTCTACACATGGGCGCCTGCTCTACCAACTGAGCTGTCTGGGCGCCCAACGTTTTCGTTTTCAATGTATTTTTCCTAATTGTCCCAGTAGAGGAACTTTCTCACACCTTCAGTCAACTGACATGCTGTTGCTCTGTCAGTCAAGGGTTTAGCAAAGCCTATTAGGTTTCAGTAAAGTGATAATTCTCTGTGTTTTGATCTATGAGATCTGAGTTTCATATTTTGATTTTCCCATGACCTCTTTACTCAACCACGCATGTAAATGACACAGAATGTGACCTTTGTTCAGCAAAGCGCCAACTTATTTATCTTAATCCTTAGAAATTAAAGGATAAGTTCACATTCTTTCAAGTCGGTCTTAAAGTAAGAGTTTTAATAATTCCTCTTATCCATACTGACCCTGAAGAGATCATTCTGGGGAATATGAACGGAAAAACGAAAGGACGGAGAATTACATTTTAAGATATGTACATGTACAGTATAATATTTTTGAGAAATGGAGAGTCATGACTCAAAGGGAGTGAGAGGAATGGTTGTCAGCTGAAGTTAAACCCTGACAGGAAAAGAAAAAGGAGAGTGATTACTCTGAAATAATAATATTAATACTGAATTCATAATCACATTGAAAAGAAGTGTGATTTGGCTGATAATTCACTCTGTTATCTGCTATTGTGTTCAATCCAAATTCAGCCACGTGACATTGTTAATCTGCGATCAGATCTTGCAACCCACTCAGCTGAGCGTCACATGAGAGGGATTGGAGGGACCAGAGAATTATATTTCCAATAAAACTAATTTTTGCTTCAGTCACATTCCCCTTTTGTAAAATCATTGGTGATAAGTATTACACAACGTATATATAAAATATTTAAAAACCAACAATGGAGTTTTGGGAAACTGTAAAAAACAATTAATACATTTTACTGAATGAGATTGCAAGAGTGCATTAGAATAAATCTAAATATATGATGTAATATATATATATATATTTTTTACAATAGGAGACAAATAGGTAACACTTTATTTTAGGGGTCTGTAACAACCTAATAATTTGGAATAAAAATGGAAGGTCTTTAAAGGAAAAGCTTAATTTAAACCTAAATACTGTAAATATTCATTCATTTCATTTTATCCACTGGAATCTTTATTCTCCATATACAGTATGTTAAATATTATGTTTAAATGTCACATTTTCACTTGGTCAGATGACTCAGTGTGCACTGATTTAAAGACTGTCTAGATTAAGAATGAATTGGAATTCTTAATTTCAAGTGTACAAATGGTAGCCCATAGAGCCCATAAAAAGCGTTCCTGGAAAATATATGTGCATGGAGATGTGTTCATATTCTCTTTTCAATATTTATTTTTGATATTTCAGAGCCTAGAAACCGTTTCACTCGCTATCCATCATGGAACAATAAGATGTACCCGATCTGGAAAGATGGAGACTCACGATACAAAGACTCCTGGAAAGGTACTTCTGATGAAATAATGTTGGCATAATCACTATGCTCATATTTTCTTTACTTAATACAATTTTGTTTTGTTATGTATGTTTGGGAAAATGAGGGTAGAGAGATTGTATTGGCATGCAATAAAATTATCCCCCATTACTTTAGAATTCTGAAAAAAGAAACAAAATGTGTGAACTATGTATTTAATCTGAGGATCGGTAAACATATTTGGACCCACAGCCTTGTAGATTTTCGTGTTCAATGCTCAGTGTTCTTCTTCCTCCAGGTGGAAGAGTGACTTTCAATGTGGGGAACGATTCGCCGACTCTGACTGCAGCCAAAGTGACTTTTACCATCGACTTGGAGTTCCCGCACAACCAGAAGGTGCAGCCTAATGGAGACGTTGTTTGGGCCGAAGACTGCATAGTCAACGGTAACACACACCGTGTACACACACACACACACACACACACGTTTGTGGCACTATCTTTGTGGGGACCCGTCATTAATGCATTCCCTAGCCCCTTACCCTAACCTTAAAGGTCCTATGGCATGGAAATTTCATTATATGAGGTTTTTCCAGCCGGCCTATGGTCCCCCAGTGGCTAGAAATGGTGATAGGTGTAAACCGAGCCCTGGGTATCCTGCTGTGCCTTTGAGAAAATGAAAGCTCAGATGGGCCGATCTGGAATCTTCTCCTTATGAGGTCATAAGGAGCAAGGTTACCTCCCCTTTCTCTGCTTTGCCCGCCCAGAGAATTTGGCCAGCCCATGAGAGAGAGAGAGAAACATCATGGCTTTCAAACCATAGACAGTATATATGAATGGACCACCAGATCCCGTTGCTCTGGACGGAGACCAGTGAAGGATATTAGAAGCACTTTTCCGGTGAGCGCTGAGCGTTACTGAGCAGCCTCCAACTGAGAGAGACGACGTAGATGTGACGTGAGCAACGTGTCTGAAAGTTGGAAGACTTCTGGTAGCTGTGCCAAGAGAAATCTCAATCATTCCCAATCTTACAGAGACGGAGAGTGTAGGTATATGTAAGGAGATAACATAGGCACAGGCTAATTATTGCTAACTAAAATGCTAGTTAACATTAGTAATTAAATTTAAACAGCTAATGTAAGTCGAAACTGCCTGCGAGTACTGTACTATATGGTAATTCCTCTACTATGCGACAGTAAGTCGCGTGGTTATGACACAATCGTTAGCCTATTTTTACAAAAACTTCTGCTACGGAGCCATAACGTGAGGTACAAGGTAATGGAGCCTTTTATACATTGACGTGTTTCTTTAGAAATAAACAATGGACAAATGAAGTCTTTAAACGCTTCAGATGTAAAGTTATTCGCTGTCAAAGTGACGTCAAAATGAATGGGAGTCAATGGGATCTTAACGTCGGGATATCGTTTTGTAGCATCAAAATGGCGCCATAGGAGGATCGAGTTGTGAAGCGAAATTACCCCCTTGTTTCAAACGAGCAAAGTGGCAGTTGGTCAAGGCCACACCCCCACCCTCCACCTTGCCCCCCTCCTCCTCAATAGCTACAGACACAGAAATGGCACATCCTAAGGAAAGCTCATTGTGGGACTGGCTCTAGTGTCTGTAATTCTGCACCAAGGATGAATTTCGGGAAAGAGACTTCAGATACAGTATTAGGGGACCACTAAGGTCTATATAAAAGAGACTTCAGATACAGTATTAGGGGACCACTAAGGTCTATATAAAAGAGACTTCAGATACAGTATTAGGGGACCACTAAGGCCTATATAAAAGTATCCAAAGAGCACCATGTCATGGGACCTTAAACCACCACAACTAAATGCCTAACCTTAACCCTTACCCTAACCATAACCTAAAGGTAAAATGCTACACACACCCTGCACTGAAATGTGGTACACACATTCATGTTCCCATCAGGAAGAATTGAAATCCCTTAACCTTTCATTTAGCCCCATCAAAACATACAATTACTCGCTCAGGAATGTGACACATATATAACGCCATATATCATTAAGTCCAATACTTTGGTTTATGAGCAAATACCTGCACAACTAATGACTTTTCCTGCCAATTGTTATCATGCCAACAAGGAGAACCTTCTAGACATCAGCATGTTAGCATTGTCATTGTGAGCATGTTTATACTGACATTAGCATTTAGCTCAAGGGCATGGCGGCAAATATTTCTTTCCACGGTCTCTAAAACTCAACACTTTTGCTTCTGCTACAGGGACAAAGTACCAGGAGTCTGAGCCAGTATACCCAGCTCAGAACACAGACTGGGAGGCTGTTTTCCCTGATGGGACACCAGTTAAAAAGGACAAGAAGCCAGCCTACGTGTTTGTCTGGAAGACCTGGGGTGAGAGGAGCTGTCGTCTTTTATCAAATACCTCTAAATTATTTCTCTTCTGAGGGTCACAGAGTTTCTTGTGACCTGAAATATAAACCAGGATGGATTATGTATGAGCCTTATCACATAATCAGATTATGTTGCTTCATCTGCCCTACATGTAAGTTTTTTTTGTTTTTTGTTTTTTTAGCAAATAATCCATGATTTTCAGTTTTGGGATTCAGACTTTGCATGTTTCATGGCACAAGGCATCAATGACATTATATCCAAAAAGTGTCATATTTATATAAATGTAAAGTGTAGCATTTATATCTGCTTTTAAAGCAAGCTCTGACTCTGAATGCATTCTATAAACAGTTTTGTATTCATTTGTAGATATTTGAGGTGAAGAGGCAGCAAAGTGCATTTCATACTCATCAGGCTCTGGATGCTCATTTGGCAGGTCAGTACTGGCAGGTGGCAGACGGCCCCTCTTCCTCCCTGACAATCGATACGGATGAAATCCCACTGGGCTCCTACACCATGGACATCGTTATCTACCACTACCGTAGCAAGGAGAAGTTCATTCCTCTGGGATATGCCTCCACTCAGTTCTCCATCACTGGTGAGTTAGGAGACTGTATAAAAAGGGTAAAAAGTGGAGGGCTTGTTAAAAAAACAAACAAGCAAAGACAATACCTGTTATCATCTTCTTTGGACACTTTACAACTTTCTTAAGAAAACTGCAACACCTTTCCCCCCAAATATCACAAAATAATACCAATAATAATAATAATAATAATAATAATAAAACAGAAAAAACTAAAGTATTTAAGAATACATTAAACTGCGGAGATTAACAATCAAAACGCTCTCATATAGGCTACATCAATCCATTTAATTCAGGTCCTCTAAGGTACAAATTACCTGTTACCTGTGATGTTAGTCTACACTTTTAAACCATTTTTAATTAAGGTGAAGTAGTTTTACTTACATAATTATTTGGTGTTTCTCAGATCAAATCCCCTTCGCCGTCTCTCTGGACCAAGTGAACGACATCGTGGCCGGGGACATGCGCTTCATCCAGAACAGGGCGATCGCCTTCACCATCACCCTCCACGACCCCAGCCAGTACCTCAGCAACGCGGACATCACCTTCAACTGGGACTTTGGCGATCAAAGTGGAGCCCTGATATCCAGAGAGCTGACTGTCACTCACACCTACATCAACTCTGGCTCCTTCAAGCCTCAGGTGGTGATCCAGGCGGTCATCCCAGATAAGGCCTGCGACCCACCAGTTAATCCCCCAACCAAAGCCCCTGGTCCACCTACTCATCAGGGCACCACAGGTAAGGCAAGGAAGGCAAGGCAAGGCAAGGCAAGGCAAAGCAAGGCAAGGCAAGGCAAGGCAAGGCAAGGCAAGGCAAGGCAAGGCAAGGCAAGGCAAGGCAAGGCAAGGCAAGGCAAGGCAAGGCAAGGCAAGGCAAGGCAAGGCAAGGCAAGGCAAGGCAAGGCAAGGCAAGGCAAGGCAAGGCAAGGCAAGGCAAGGCAAGGCAAGGCAAGGCAAGGCAAGGCAAGGCAAGGCAAAGCAAGGCAAGGCAAGGCAAGGCAAGGCAAGGCAAGGTGACAAGGCAGCTTAATTTGTAAAGCACATTTCAGCAACAAGGCAATTCAAAGGGCTTTACATAAAACATTAAAGAGCAGTTAAAAACAGTTAAAAATATTAAAACAGCTAAAACAGAATAAGAAAATACAAGAATAAAAGTTACAGTGCAGTACAAAAAAATTAACAGTTATTTAAAGAAAGGCAGCATAAAAAAAAAGGTCTTCAGCCTTGATTTTAAAGAGCAGATGTTAAATAAGCATCATGTTAATGTTAATTAATAAGCATTAGCTAGCTAGAGGTGTTAAGTGCTCATTAGGTTATAAAAATATTTCTATGGTTAGCATGCTATCATACTAAAGTATATTTAAGCAATAGCTCATGTCATGAGCTTTTATAAAAGGGTCATAAAGTATGGGGTTAGTGAAAGTTATAGTCACATTCTCATTTAAATAGATATCTATTACAAAATATTCATGTTTACAATAAAATAGGTCCTCTGACCTAGCTAGCTAGGCTGCACATAACATTACCAAGGCAGTTGCTACACAGTCATGTGTACACTAGCTAGAAGCTAGCACAGGCTAACCCTTTTTTGCTTAATTTACAAGCTAAAAAAAGGCACACAATTACACAAACAAACTAACCGTGGCAGCAGTAGACCAGCAACTCTTTTCTGCGAGGTAAAATAACTGTTTTTGTCAATGTAGTCTGGTGGCTTTGAAGAGAAAAAAGATAACAGCTTCAGTTCCCCCAGTAGGAAAGGGCTGTCTGACAGCAAGGTAAAGCAGTGAAAAAATATTCTAAATATAGCCTACACTTAAAGGGATATTTGCTGATTTTAAACCAGTTCTGTGTCATGGCAGTGTGTGTGTGCAGCTGAACAGCTTTCCTCCATGGCATCAGCTATCAGTTTGTTAGTCTAACGTTTTATTTCTCAGACGCCCAGTGATACTGCAAAGGAAATCACGGCTACGAACCAATCAGATTGCTTGATTTGAGTTACACCTGCTTATGGCGCGTTCCAGGCAACGCACAACTCGTGTTTTCACAACCTTCTACCCGTGAAAGTGCCCTGGAACGGCAGTCAAACCCATAACTTACTACCCGTGAACTCGTACCAGATCGTTGTACTATCAGTTACAGTTTTTGACGTCACATACACGTAAACGACAATGGCGACCCCTGTTGATGCTGTACAGACGCCGGTGATTAACAGTGAGAAATAGAAATTAATAGACATGAATAGGCAACATAAAGTAATTCCGCACATTGTAATCAAAACAATGCACATACAATTGTGTACTTATACAGGTTATGTTTATTAAATGAAGCCCAAAATATGTCGCCGACTAGAAATTGCTAGTATCAGCTAGCGCTAGCTAACATTAATGTTAGGTAGCCGCTAGCTAACGTTAACGTGACTTGTCGTGACTTTGCCTGGAACGCTACCAAGTTGTGACTTGAAGTCGTAACTTACGGGCTAAAAATTGTGTCTAGAAAGCAGCATTAGCTTCATCATGTTAGCATTTAACATTAGCATTTAGCTTAAAAAGCTATAGTGCGTAGTTTCTGTCGCCCCCATGAGGAATTCTAAGTAATGACAACAAAACTGTTGGCAGGTCCACATGATACAAACCTTCCGTGACTGCGCATCGCTTCAACACACACACACACACACACACACACACACACACACACACACACACACACACACACACACACACACACACACACACACACACACACACACACTTTCACTTATGTAAAAGATAAGTACTTTTTTCCAAAAAAGCAAATAAGTGTTTTTCCTAAAATGTCCAACTATCCCCTATAAAATTTAACCATATTTACAATGTTTGTACTTGTGTGTATACCTTAGCTCCACATACGTACATCTTAATGACGCACAAACAAATTTCCCTGTGTGTAGTGAAAGCTGCTGCACTGGCGTCTGCTGTCCCCATACTGGTTTCCACCAAGGCAACTGGTCTGACTGTCAACATGGTTCCTTCGGACACAGAGGAGGACAACACTGAGTATGAGGCCTCCACTGCCCCCAACACTCAGCCTGCCCCGGAAGCACCCACAGTGGCCAAGACTCCCTCCCCCGTCAACCGTGACGTGCCGGCTCACAGTGAGCCACAGACAGGTAAGATTTTTAAATTAAAGTATAACTAGATATAACCAGATGATCACTTGTTCAATCCCCACCCGAGGTATGTGCGACAAAAATGTGTCCTGTTAAAGTGCAAAATACTTAGTTGATACCAGCTGACCAGAACCAGATAACCAGATTGATTTCCTCAAATGTAAATTTGATGTAAATCTTAAAAGAAGCACTGCCATTGTGTGAATCCTGATTTGCATGCTGACTGGAGTTTTTTCAGCTCAGGTTTTCTTATTTAATTTTTTATACATGCATCTACAATACGCACCAATCCAAGAGTAGCATGTTCAATTTGAAGCACCTGTTTTTTGTCAGCTTGATATTTGGAGAAAGGCTGTTCCAAAGTACAGCACAGAATAAAAGCTTCTGGCTTCATTATTTACAGGAGGCATTATGCATGAATGCACATTGACCCCGATGTTGTAGCCATGCTGAGTATACTATGGAGCATTGTAATCTGTAAAGTGTGAACACAAATATTCAGGAGCAGGCTTATTGATGGTGTGGGAAAAAATGTATCTTAGCTGTACAGGCAGCAGCCCTACACTTCTAAATCTATTACTTTAACTCATGTTAAAGGAAAACAGGCACACTTAAATGACACAGCAAGATACAAAATGACGCTGCATCAATAATGATTTCTTAGTAGGAATATCCAAAAGGATCTGTTATTAGTGAGCTAATCCCCTGCTGCTGTTTATTCTCCCCAGGTGCAAAGCGACCGGTGATCCTGACGGGCCAAGCGACTGTGGTGGTCGTTGCTAAGAGGGACGCTGATGATAAACCCTCCGACGATGACTGTGTCATATATCGTTATGGCTCCTTCTGCACTGGCATCGAAGTGTTTGGTGCGTTACCTTTCATTAATGATATGATCAGGAAGATGTCAAATGACATGTCGGTGACCTCTTGTCTTTGTTTTCAGAGGCCATTGAAAAAGTAGAGATTGTACAAATGGACAACGCTGTGATGGCAACACCGGACATGGACAGAAACGTGTTGGATATCACTGTTACCTGCCAGGGAAGGTGAATGCTCTGCACTACACTTCTATCAAAATAAAAAAGCATTTTATTGTTTATTCTGACTCCCTGGAGCATCTTCGTCCTCCAGCCTTCCCAAAGAGGTGTGCAGCGTGATTCTGGATGCAGAGTGCTTGAGGCCGATTCACACGGCGTGCAACATGGTGGAGCCCTCCAAAGAGTGCCAGCTGGTGTTGCGTCACTTCTTCAATGACTCTGGGGTCTACTGCATCAACGTGTCCATGGCCAACGACGTCAGTTTAGCTGTCACCAGTGCCAAAGTCAACGTCGACATAGGTACGCAACATAAGCACTATATCTCTCATATATAGCTCTCAGGTCATCAGGCAGAGTTAGATCCAGGACCGGTGAAGGGGGCCTTCAGTTACTGTGGTCCTGCGCTCTGAAACAATCTGCCTGATGACCAGCACAACTGTGTCCACATTCAAAAGCAAACTCATCTTTATGACATTTTATGAAGCCATCCTGCCCTTTTTGTCATATGGTGATGATGAGGACCATATTATTTTGCTGTTTTTTCAAAAAAGCCTCTTTTTCCGCTTGGGGCATTTCTTTATCTGAAGATCATGCTCTGGGTTGTATTTCTCCCTATCTTCTTCTTCTGATACCTTAAATCGAAGTTGTCTTGCTGGACATCTGAAAAGTTTTTAACCAGGTCCTGTTTGACACTGAAACGTGCACTCATGGCTTCAGCACAGAGAGGGTACTGTCATCTGCTGCACATTTATAACCTCTGAATGTAGAGGTATTAGTTTACTAAGCACTACTATGCTTTGAAGAAATGTCTATTTTGTGTCTGAAATGGTTTGAACTTGAGTCATGTATGGGGTCCGTGACAGGTGACAATGTACCCATGCTAGAAAGTTAAGCTCAATCAGTAGCACACATAAGCTCAATTTTGTGTGTGTGTATGTGTGTGTGTATGTGTGTTTTTTGGGGCGCCTGTGGCTCAGGTGGTAGAGGGGTCGTCTACCAATCAGGTTTGTTGTTTGATCCCACTCCAGTCCACGCCCATGTCGAAGTGTCCTTTAGCAAAACACTGAACTGTCTTGCCATAGGACAAGACATTGCTCCCGGTGCTGTGCCATCGGTGTGTGAATGTTTATCTGATGAGCGGGTGGCACCTTGTACGGCAGCCTCGGCCTCCAGTGTATGAATGTGAGTGTGTGGATGGTGAATGGTTCCTGTACTATGTAAAAGCGCTTTGAGTAGTCGTTAAGATTAGAAAAGCGCTATATAAATGCAGTCCATTTACGTTTTGTAGATTGTCTTGTTGTGTTGATGCTTGTACTGTATTCATATACATACTGTATACATTGTTTCTAATATGCTTATATTTCTATATTTTGTATTTTAATGTAAAGCACTTTGAGTTCACATGTAATGAAAGGCGCTTTATAAATAAAATTGACATTGCCCAAACCATATTATATAATAGTCCAGTGGTTCGACAGTACAGTACGTTTCTCCATTTGATCCTGCTTATTGACAGCGTGATCCTTGTTTCAGGTTCAGGTCTGTCCTCTCCTGGCACCATCGCCATGGTGTTGGGTGCCCTGGTACTTGTTCTAGCAGTTGGAATAGTGGCATATTCTTACAAGTAAGAACTGACTTTCAATTTTCTATTAATTATACACAATTTCGTTTATTTACTTTAAGGAGTACGTTTGCTGATATTGTACATTTATCTAGCTACCTAGCTACCTTTGCGGCTACCTAACGTTGATGTTAGCTAGCGCTAGCTGATACTAGCGATTTCTAGTCGGCGACATATTTTAGGCTTCATTAACATAACCTGTAGTAGTACACAATCGTATGTGTATTGTTTTGATTACAATGTGCAGAATTACTTTAAGTTGCCTATTCATGTCTATTTATTTCTATTTCTCACTGTTAATCACCGGCATCTGTTCAGCAGCAACAGGGATCGCCATTGTTGTTTACGTGTGTGTGACGTCAAAAACTGTAACTGTATGACCTCATAAGGAGAAGATTCCTGATTGGTCCATCTGAGCTTTCATTTTCTCAAAGGCAGAGCAGGATACCCAGGGCTCGGTTTACACCTATCACCATTTCTAGCCACTGGGGGACCATAGGCAGGCTGGGGGAACGCATATTAATGTTAAAAAACCTCATAAAGTGACATTTTCATGCCGGGACCTTTAAAAGTAAAAAAATAGAAAGTATGCATTTGTCTTCTGTAGGAATGAATGAGCTTCAGAAGGGAAGTCAGAGAGTATTAAGAGACAGACTAACACGTAGTTGGTTTTGGTCTTTTCATGGGATTTTGTGGAAGATAATATAATTATAGAATATTACCAGCTTTATCAGTAAAGCACACAGTCTAATTTAAACAACTGTTATTTTATGCTTCACTCAACAGACGCTTTAAGTCCTACCGTCCTCTGAAAGAAGACCTGATAGCGTCTGCAGGCCCGCAGGTGGGCCGGGCTCCTGCCTGCTCTGGAGCCTCGATGTTCTGGAAGCTTCTGAACAGACGGGGAGCTGTGGACGACTGCCCTCTGCTGCAGGACCGACCTGTGTGAACCAGCCTCACACCACAAAATGCAACACCAAGAAACTTATGATTCAAAGTTTTCTGCACCTGAGATGTCTTTTTATACTTTTTTTTTTTTTTATCATATTTTCTAAATGACAAACTCAGTGTGTAATATTTAGGTGTTCAAATCAAAATCAATTTTTTTCTTGAATTACACTTTAGACATGCTCTGATCTTTTGTACCTACAAAGTTGGTAGTAAAAGTGTATACTTTCATTTGGACAAAACTGAATTTTTCCAATAAACGTTGCTCAAAACAGTTGTGTAGTCTTATTTCCCTGTGACTTTTGACACTTTTCTAACACGAGGTAGCTACACTAATGATGTCGATGAGCTCCTTAAAGGACAAATCCGGCTTAAAATGACCCTAGGGTTTAATAGCACATGTGTACCGAGTCTACCGTTCTCTGGGATATGTTTTCATGCTAATCGAATGTGACCAGTTTTAGCGCAAACCGCTAATTAGCTTATAACGCTAGTCGTTGGGGCACGGAAAAAGTAAAAAGAAATCGCTCTTTCTATAACACTAACAAGGCTCAAAATAGCACCACACTTCCACAGTAAACCGAAGCATTGAGAACTTTTAAAAGTTTATTAAAAAAATTGTTTATAAAGACAGTACCGTTCACGTATACAGGCAGGCGCCATGTTGGGAAAACAGTCACGATCAGTCAAACGACCAACGCCGTGCTTAAGTTATGTTACTGGTTACACGGCGTGAATGTAGGGACCTTCGTTATGCTACCATGGAAGTGTGGTGCTATTTTGAGCCTTTTTAGTGATATAGAAATAGTGATTTCTTTTTACTTTATCCATGCCCCGACGACTAGCGTTATAAGCTAATTAGCTGTTTGTGCTAAAACTGGTCACATTCGATTAGCATGAATACAAAGACATTAACATGTAATGTAGTCATGCGTAAATCAGGGACACTAAATGAAAAAAAAAAACATAGCTTCAACATGTCAAATTATATCAGCTTTTTAACTACAAACTGTAATATGTTAAATGTAAAAACAAAAGTGTATAAATGTAAAAAGTAATTTTTTCCTGCATATATGCTGCATAAGTTAATGAGAAAAGATATAAATGATCGGTGTTATGAGTCCACAACTTTATTATGTGAATTATTATTATTATTATATTAACTCAATATTAAGACTTTCAACATTTTGCAGGACACACATACAGTATATTTAGGTTGAATTTATAAAAGACAAACACATTCACATGTCATAGGAATTTTATTTAGAACATAGTCAAACTAGTAATTGACAATAATTTGTTTGGAATGCATCCAAGAACACATTGCAATCAATTTCTTGTTTGACAAGCGCCTTTTTACCCCTTTTAATATTCCTCTCCTTCCTCCTCTCCCTCCCCCTCAATAGAGTCGACTCCAACCTCCTCATAATCCTTCTCCAGAGCTGCCATGTCCTCTCTGGCCTCAGAGAACTCTCCCTCCTCCATCCCCTCACCCACATACCAGTGAACAAAGGCACGCTTAGCGTACATCAGATCAAACTTGTGGTCAAGCCGAGCCCAGGCCTCTGCAATAGCAGTGGTGTTGCTCAGCATGCACACAGCCCTCTGGACCTTGGCCAGGTCTCCACCAGGAACTACAGTGGGCGGCTGGTAGTTGATGCCCACCTTGAAACCAGTGGGGCACCAGTCCACAAACTGGATCGTGCGCTTGGTTTTAATGCTGGCAATGGCAGCATTTACATCTTTGGGCACCACATCGCCACGGAACAGCAGGCAGCAAGCCATGTATTTGCCGTGGCGAGGGTCACATTTCACCATCTGGTTGGCTGGTTCAAAGCAGGCGTTGGTGATTTCTGACACTGAGAGTTGCTCATGGTAAGCCTTCTCAGCAGAGATGACAGGGGCATAGGTGGCCAGGGGAAGTGGATACGGGGATATGGCACCAAGTTGGTCTGGAACTCTGTCAGATCAACATTGAGGGCACCATCGAAACGAAGGGAAGCAGTGATGGAGGACACGATCTGACTGATCAACCTGTTGAGGTTGGTGTAAGAAGGACGCTCGATGTCGAGGTTCCTACGGCAGATATCGTAGATGGCCTCGTTGTCCACCATGAAGGCACAGTCAGAGTGCTCCAGGGTGGTGTGGGTGGTCAGGATGGAGTTGTAGGGCTCCACCACAGCAGTGGACACCTGGGGAGCTGGGTAGATGGAGAACTCCAGCTTGGACTTCTTGCCGTAGTCGACAGACAGACGCTCCATCAGCAGGGAGGTGAAACCAGAGCCGGTGCCACCCCCGAAGCTGTGGAAAACCAGGAAGCCCTGAAGGCCGGTGCACTGGTCAGCCTGAGGACAGAGAGGGACAGACAGTGAGATACAGTTATGCCATTTAATTCAAAAATTAGAAATGGATCCCTCCTGATATCAAGCTACCCACCAGTTTGCGGATCCGGTCCAGCACCAGGTCGATGATCTCTTTGCCGATGGTGTAGTGTCCACGGGCGTAGTTGTTGGCAGCGTCCTCCTTGCCGGTGATCAGCTGCTCAGGGTGGAACAGCTGGCGGTAGGTCCCAGTACGCACCTCATCTGAAGAGACCGATTCGATCAGAAATGACTCGATGGTTTAACTTAAAAAAAAAAAATTCAAAAGCTAACTATGGCATCTTTATTTAATTGGAGTTTACCGATGACAGTGGGCTCCAGGTCGACAAAAACAGCTCTGGGGACGTGTTTTCCAGCTCCAGTCTCACTGAAGAAGGTGTTGAAGGAATCGTCTCCTCCTCCGAGAGTCTTGTCACTTGGCATCTGTCCGTCCGGCTGGATGCCATGTTCCAGGCAGTAAAGCTCCCAGCAGGCATTGCCAATCTGGACACCAGCCTGACCGACGTGGATGGAGATACACTCTCGCTGTAGAAAGAAAAGAAGAAGACGTTATTTGCGTGCACTTGGTTTTAAATTGCACGTTCCATTTAGGCTACATTCTGACGCTGCTGGCTTTTACATGAAATCTACAACAACAATTGTGTGCATCTAATCCTGCTGGAAACTAGGAACTACCCCTATCTGAGATGAACAGGCAGTGCAGCAGGAGGCACCTCCCTGCACCACGATCTGCAGGGTGACGGAAATGCCTGACAGCAGCCCCCGCCGAGGCAGGACACTCGTCTTTCCTCCTTTCTGTCCTCTTGTCCTTTCCCCACACGCTCCCTCTTTTGCAAGCTCAAGCGTAAATGTAAATTCATTGGCCCGTGCACATTATCCTTCTGGAATCTTCCACTTGCTCTCATGCCTTGAGGATGCACAATCAATCACAGCTTCAATGCTTGGAGAAAAAAAATAATTCGCCCGATCACAACTGAGTCATTTTACATTATATTTGAATATAATCGAAATTCAAATAGCAGTTTGGATTAAATCAAAAGAGCAATTATGTATTCAAATGAACCCTTCATATTTCAAGTCGTGCTTGAAACAGAAACTTTGTGTTGTATGTTGTTGTTTTTTAATTATTGATGAGATTAAAAATAGGATATTTGCTGCTGTATGAATAAAAAAAAAAAAATGATAGATCCAATCTAATGTGTCCATCCATCCCCACCCAATCGGCCCCTCCCTGCCTTCAAACAGGGGAGGGCATATGCAAGGTGTCCGGTTTAGCGTATGCACACATTCAATTTGACAAAAAATAATAATAATAGAAAAAGGCAATTAATGCTGCTGCTTTATAAAGACAAACACAGTTATCCACCTGAGTGCCTGTTACTAAAGCCTGAATGGAGACAGTCGGTGCATTGTTCTCATCCCTACAACGTTACACAATGACGGTCGCACCGTGCAGTGCTGCACACCGCTCTGTTCATCAATCACCAGCAACATTACAGGCCCACTGTTCACTTTCATTCCTAAATATATATGCTATATTTAGAGATGACAGATTATGTCTTGATTAGTAACGACGACGTTGTGTAACGTTGTAACAAGCAAGACGCTGCTGGACCTTAATCTCTAACCTCGCAAAACTGCTTCAGACAGACAGCTGAGGAAAGATCGACTTACCATTGTTTTCGTTTGTGGTTCAAAGAGGAAGAGGAGAAGGAGACAATGTGAAGAAAGAGGATATTTTTTTTTTTTTTTTTTTTTAAAAACGGTGTGCTTTGCGTCGCGTGTTGTACCCAACGGGGTCGATGCAACAACTGGTGAACGGGAGGGCGGTGCTACCATATTTATACATGCAGGGCTTCTGTGCACGGTGGAGAGAGAGAGAGAGAGAGAGAGAGAGAGAGAAAAGAAGGTTTTTACTAGGCCTGCTACCATTTGGTAATGATGTATAAACCGAGCTGTTCTGTATTTTGCATTCAAATGTATTATTGTAAAACCTGCTCTTAAAGTGCACTGCGACATTGTTATATAGGCATTGTATTTTAGATGGAATTAAGACTGTAAATATCTGGGGTTTTCCCTACCATCATAAGGCTTAGGTAGCTGAATGAGCATCAATGTCAATGTGAGCATCAAAACTAACTAAATGACTCCCCCCCCCCATCCCCCAGATCTAATTGTTGTTGGTCCCCAGGAGACTTCTTTCGCAAGTTTTGTATTTAAGCTTTTTGAGTGTTATTTATTTATTATCTGCTCTAGCATTTTATTTATTTATTTTTCGGTTTGGACACGGACATAGTAATATTATAATAATGGACCGATATGATCGGGAAATGTATTTTTTTGTATTGAAAAACTTAACATTGTCTTGAGGGAGGATCCCTAAACCAACTTTCACAAACCCAGGGAAAACACTGAATATGTAATGACACTTTATATATATTCATTTATTTATTTTTAGCTTAAAGCCTTGTTGCAATGCAATGTTCCATATTTCTGATGTTCAGAAATGAAAGGCCATTCTTATTGAATAAAGGGGTAGTTCAAACAAAGCCAATTAGGCATGCAGAGGAATGAGCGAAGACTGCATCTATTATGTGGGTGTGGCAAACTGCAATTCAATGGCCTACGAAGCTAAAGCCTACAGCTATATATCCTGGTGCTTATTAAGCAAATTCCGTGTGCAAAATATGTGCCTTTTCTTTTCACTGCACTTGATATAAACGATGGCAAAAATGGCTGAATGCTTCTGCTGCACAAGATGCTTCCATCCCACTCGCGAGCTTGGCATTCGCGTTGATGCGGAAGCCGGCCATGGCAGCTATCCCTCCGGCCTTGCCAGCTCTCGAGCTCCCCTCCCTCCCTTTTTGCCCCAGATTCTCTGCAATGATGTCACTCAGTGGGCCGATCACGTGGCTGCATGTCAGCCCGTCTCTCCGCTCAGCTGGACTGACGTTGGGGTTGTGCTTCCTCTGCTTCTTTCCTGTTTTGTGGAACTGAAATAGCGGTTTATGTGACATAATGGTTGCACTAAAGCACTTCATAAGGTCCTTGTTCACAGTGTGACTCCTGCAGTAAAAAACAACAACCATGAAATCCCATGCCCTTTAAGCTGCCTTGAAACCCGCAGGGAACGAAAGCCATTTGAAAAGAAGCTTGCACGTTGCGTCTATAACATAATGAGCAAGTCTACTGCAAAATCCCTAATGCAGTATGAACTCCAAATGTTGCTTTTGCCAGAGCACCCGCCATAATGCGGGAGGTGTCATCATTTATTTAGCAGGGAAGACAGGATGTATAATTTACAACCAGCTTTACGTGGCTGCTATTCTCAATAGGGACGGCAGGGGATGAAAAAGAAGAACAGGAAGAGCCAAGCCAAGCCAAGACTTATTGAGAGAACATTCTGCACCCCTCCTCCCCCTCCTCCTCCTCCTCCCCCCCCTCCTCCTCCTCCTCCTGCTCCTCCTCCTCCTCCCGAGCAGCTGTGAGACAGGGAGGGTCTGAGCAGCTGCACACCCAGAGGAGAGAGGGAGGATGGGAATGCTGGAGAGATGGGAGTGGTCCTTCATGGCATGGAACTGACCGCACTGTATCCGGCAAAAACAGAATATGATACCCGACAAAGTGACGGAGCACATTTTTCATCTGTCACAGCAGAATCCTCACGTGTTAATGCAGGTGCGGTTATCTAAACTGGGCCATCAGACGAAAGAGGAAGGCTGCGTTCTAAATATTTAAATAGATTAACGAGCAAAGATTTTGATCTTGATATATTTGTGTTTGACTGGTGTCATGTTGCACAGCTGGGCCAGAACCTCGCAAGAACGCTGTTCTGGAAGGTCCATGCGGTTACTGTACATGTTTTGGTTCTGCAAACCAGTCAAAATAGAGTAGGACATGGAAACACAGATACAAGGGCATACATGTAGCCTAGTAGATAATCCAATAAGCCACTTATTAATAAATCTAGATGTGACAATTGATCAGAAAGTACTGTATCATGTGATGGCAAATAAGGCAATTGAGGAATAAAGCTGAGACATAATTGAACCAGCAACACAATGTTTTTAAGCCAAGAAATTGTTTTAAATTGGCCGCTACGATCTTTTAGCATAGCTCTTCTTTTTTTTTTTTATTTAAAATGGTTCATTATTTCACAATGAATACATCTGATCAGCTGGCTCAACGCCTGGAAAATCTCAGAAGTGACATATAATCAGATATCAGAAATACCGGCACAAAAACACAACGGCTAAGACTACGTAAGACAGGTAGATGTCATATGTTTTGATTTGATGGTGTCGAAAAATGATACACTAAAAAAGGGGGGGGGGAAATGATCGGATTTACTGTGATTGTGGCTGCTATATAGCCTTCTGCAGCCACAAAAAAGCGAGAGTGACAAAGTGGATTATTTTAAGCCGCCATAACATTCATAGAGGTGTCATTTCTGCCTCTGAGACAACTGTTGTCACAGAGCGTTCCTTTGTTGTTAGCAACCAAGCCCGCTAACTGTGTGTTAGTTTGCTTTTCTCTAGCTCCACTGAAGAACAATTTATGGTCTCTCTCGTTGAAAGTTGAATGTTTGACGCAAACAGAGCTGCTATGCACATCCAGTTAGGTTACCGCCCGTAGAAAGAACAAGGTTTTATACGTGTATGTGAACAAAAGAGCCGACCCACATTGATGCCATGCATCTCGTGCTTGCGGAGGCCACACCCTTATTATCCTCATGACAATTGATCTTGTTTTTTTGTTTTTTTTGTCATCAGTTTTATGAGAGGAGGACACATGCACTTATAGGCGACAGGATGTGTGTTTCCTTACAGACACAGGACATCAGGCTGACATATTTTTTTTGGGGAAAAGAAGTGGCTGAAGGCGCCTCACATCCCCCCACAGAGGCAGCTGCACTGCAGTACTTTAATGCTGCCATTTAAGCTGGATCACGTGACTTCAGATAAAGGCTGTGTGGATACTGGGCTGTATCCAGGCAACTCCATATTCATTTCCTAGCAACGGTTAAATCTTGGGAGGAGGGCTTGGGGGGGTGGGGGGGGGGGGAGGGGTTGGGCGTCTGTGGATCTCTGTGGCCTACATGTCTCATCTCTGACACGGCAGTTTGACCTCTTTTGTCTATGATAGACTGAAAATAAAGTCTGAATACTGGGATTAAAAATCAAATGCTACTATTGCTCAATAAAATCCACAGCCATCAAGTTTTTAAATATGTGGAATTATTGACTGCATGATATATAACTGCACCAAAATATAACTAAAGGCAAAGGTTGTCTGGACTTTTTTATACCTGGAAAAGGCCTTAAACTACTGATGACATTTTGCATCAACTGCAGATGCATATTTCTTGATTAGGCAGAGGATTCATAATAACACACTTACACCAGCATGCCAATGTTTGTGTAAGATTTACATACATTTGCGGTGTGGAAGGCAACCATGAGTTTGAAATTCAGGCAGATAGTTAGATGGTAATTAGTGTTATAATTTGGGGGTTTTGATGAGTTAGATTGCCTGGTTGATTTTGTACCACCAGTCATGTGTATTGTATGAGGCCAGCGAAAGATCAAAAGAAATAATCATTGTGACTATAGTTATAACAATGTGATATATTGTCAAATTGCAGACTATTTTATGCTACTCTGTACTTTGATAAGTACACATTGTATCTTATCGCATCTATTCTATTACAGGCTGAAATTCTATGTTAATCTGGGTGGATTTATGTGATTATAATGTGGAAGTGCACACAAACTATTTGCCAGACTGGGCCTGTGTGGGTACCAGCATGCTCAAAATGAAGCAGCATTTTTCCTCACAATAAAGAGGCACCATGCTGGACCCGGGTGTGGTCTTGGAGCTGTTGACCAATAGCGGCACAGCAGCCCACTGCGCCGGCGCTGCACTTGTATATATAGCGCTCTCCATCCTTATGACCGCCATTATCTCTTACAGCGACCCCCTTACTGTCGAATTGTAAGATTCCCTGTCTCAGGGCTGCAACCCTCCACCTCGACTCCAACATAACAAAATGGTAAGAACTATTCAAAACCCGTATAAATAGACATATTTAAGGTCGTTTGAAAGATGTGAGGAGGACGGGGAGGGGGGCGTTAACAATATTGGAAAAGTGGGAATAAGCCTGAGGTATCATAAAAGGTTTAAAGTAGCTTTCTTAAACATGTCATTTAAAAAAAGAAAAAAAATGTTTTAATGCATTATCTGTGGGGTGTGGTGTGGGGAGATGTTCGGGTGGTGCTTTGGATGGAGAACAGCTAGCTAATGTTACGTGGCTGGCTGGCTGAACAAAAGAGGTTTTCATCAGATAGCAATGTGGGCAGAATGAATAATGAAGGCTTCGGTCCAACCAACCTCCGACTCTCTGCGGTGTTTTGACCCATCTACTAGCCCCGGTCAGCAGCACTCTACTCGTAACGCAATTCGGTTAGGCCAACCGACAGGGAGTTGCTCGTCTTCAGATGCCCCACACCCAGTGGAAGCCTGTCCGTTGAGAAAATGGATGAAGTGCACTGTCAGCAATGGCAAGACATAAAAAAATCATGGTAGTTAGTAGACACTGCTGGTCCCCTTGATAGCTACTGCGCCGGTGCGGGTTAAATGGGAGCTTAATATTCTGTTGTTTTTAATTGGGTTATTATTTGATATTCTCTCTGCCCAGACTGAACCTTTTTTCTGGAAATTTGGGGCGAGTTTTTTTTTTTTTTTTCCAAGGACGGCGAAGGCATGTCCAGCCCTTATCAGCTTTCCTCTGCCTCTGATTGGCTCACCCTGGTATTCTTCTCCTTCCGCTAACCAATCCCAATCCTCTTGCCTGAACCTAACCAACCCAACCAACGAATACAACGAGTACAAGCCAATCAGAGGGAGAGTAGGGCGTGTCATGCCTTCGCCATCCTATCAGGAGGAGAAAAAAAAAATGCGGCTAATGGTTATACATGTATTAACAATTTAGCTTTTCAGATGAATTCCATGAAACGTCATTCGTTGCCAGAGTGATCGGCTTGTCGCATGGCAACGACCATTTAGTTAGCCAGACCGCCATTAATTGGCTGTTGCTAATCAAATTAGATCGCTATGATTGCAATTAACTTTGAACAACTGTTTACAACATTTATTCACTTAATAAGCCTATATATATATATATATATATATATATATATATAAATAAATAAATAAAAACTATTCTTAATAGTCACATACAAATAGTATAATTTGTGAAATTGTATTTCTGCATTCTTAACCCATCCCATTATTAGGAGCAGTGGACGGTTATTTATACAGCAACTGGGGGTTCAGTGTCTTGCTCAGGGACATTTTGACATGTGGCTTGGAGGAGCATGCTATTGGGATTGAACCCCTATCCTTGAGGTTATGGGACAGTTTGCTCTACCTCAGAGTCACAAGCTACCATTTGATCAATATATATAAAGATGAAAGTGAAATGTACTGATTTTTCAGTGGTAAAATACATTTTTTGTCTTTTCCAGTGTAAAATGTCCATAATAATGCATACAGGTATTAACCTCCCAATTATTTTCTTTCCACAGCGTGAGTGTATCTCAGTGCACGTTGGTCAGGCTGGTGTCCAGATTGGCAATGCCTGCTGGGAGCTTTACTGCCTGGAACATGGGATCCAGCCGGACGGACAGATGCCCAGTGACAAGACCATCGGAGGAGGAGACGATTCCTTCAACACCTTCTTCAGTGAGACTGGAGCTGGAAAACACGTCCCCAGAGCTGTTTTTGTCGACCTGGAGCCCACTGTCATCGGTAAATGTCATCACCTCTGGCTGAACATTAAATTAGGCAAATGAAAGCATAAATTGTAGACCACAACTGATTCAACATCTGTTTTTGTCTCTTCAGATGAGGTGCGTACTGGGACCTACCGCCAGCTGTTCCACCCTGAGCAGCTGATCACCGGCAAGGAGGACGCTGCGAACAACTACGCCCGTGGACACTACACCATCGGCAAAGAGATCATCGACCTGGTGCTGGACCGGATCCGCAAACTGGTGGGTAGCTTGATGTCAGGAGGGATCCATTCCTAATTTAGCTCAGATTTTCAAATGACATAACTGTATCTCACTGTCTGTCCCTCTCTGTCCTCAGGCTGACCAGTGCACCGGCCTTCAGGGCTTCCTGGTTTTCCACAGCTTCGGGGGTGGCACCGGCTCTGGTTTCACCTCCCTGCTGATGGAGCGTCTGTCTGTCGACTACGGCAAGAAGTCCAAGCTGGAGTTCTCCATCTACCCAGCTCCCCAGGTGTCCACCGCTGTGGTGGAGCCCTACAACTCCATCCTGACCACCCACACCACCCTGGAGCACTCTGACTGTGCCTTCATGGTGGACAACGAGGCCATCTACGACATCTGCCGTAGGAACCTCGACATCGAGCGTCCTTCTTACACCAACCTCAACAGGCTAATTGGTCAGATCGTGTCCTCCATCACTGCTTTCCCTTCGTTTCGATGGTGCCCTCAATGTTGATCTGACAGAGTTCCAGACCAACTTGGTGCCATATCCCCGTATCCACTTCCCTCTGGCCACCTATGCCCCTGTCATCTCTGCTGAGAAGGCTTACCATGAGCAGCTCTCAGTGTCAGAAATCACCAACGCCTGCTTTGAACCAGCCAATCAGATGGTGAAATGTGACCCTCGCCACGGCAAATACATGGCCTGCTGCCTGCTGTTCCGTGGCGATGTGGTGCCCAAAGATGTAAATGCTGCCATTGCCACCATTAAAACCAAGCGCTCCATCCAGTTTGTGGACTGGTGCCCCACTGGTTTCAAGGTGGGCATCAACTACCAGCCGCCCACTGTAGTTCCTGGTGGAGACCTGGCCAAGGTCCAGAGGGCTGTGTGCATGCTGAGCAACACCACTGCTATTGCAGAGGCCTGGGCTCGGCTTGACCACAAGTTTGATCTGATGTACGCTAAGCGTGCCTTTGTTCACTGGTATGTGGGTGAGGGGATGGAGGAGGGAGAGTTCTCTGAGGCCAGAGAGGACATGGCAGCTCTGGAGAAGGATTATGAGGAGGTTGGAGTCGACTCTATTGAGGGTGAGGGAGAGGATGAAGGAGAGGAATATTAAAAGGTGCTAGTCAAACAGGAAACCATTGATTTCATTCCTCAAATACATTCCAGAAATAAATGTTTGTTTATTAATTACCAGTTTGGCTGTTCAGAATAAAACTCCTGTAGGGCCAGAGAGGACATCAGCATGTTGGAGTTTACTCATGCGAGGGTGAGGAAGAGGAGTATTTAAAATACTCCTAGTAAAGAACTAGTTAAACAGGAAAAGGCATTCAAAAACGAAATGTTTGTCTATAAATTATGAGTTTGGCTGTTCAGACTAAGCAATTCAAAAAATGTCAGTTTGACTCTCTTCTAAATAAATTTCCTTAAACATATGAAGTTGTCTGTGTTGTGTTTTATTTTTTTTATTGGTTTAAGAATGAAAAATAACCTTTGAAACCTTAATTGAAAGTTTATTCTAGTTGATGTGATCAGATAAGGACATAGATCACAAATCGCTGTCCACCAATAAACATTACATGTCAAGTTTTGCATAATACACACAGTATCAACAGTGTTTAATCTTTGGATGTTAGTTTGTAGTTAAAACGACGGTCAGCCTATTTGAATTATGGCTTTTCCTCTACAGATTTGGTGTTTTTTTTTTTTTTTTTTTTATCAATTATGAGCTTTGATTTTATAAAGTAAATGATGCTCTGTAGTTGATATAAAGCTAAGATTTTAACAATGATGCATGTTAGCGTTTGATCTAGGGATGCAAATTATCAATTAATTCATTAATCATTAGTTGACTGACTTTATCGATTTAACGATTAACTGATAAGCGTCTTTTTTCCTGAGAATGTAAATTTCTCACGGTATCAATAGTGTCTTTAACATAAAAAGCAAAATATTGCTTATATACTGAATAAAAATGCATGTTATATTGCTCAGTTGATGTTTTATTGTACAAGTTGGGATACGGAACAGAGAATGGCATTTATATAGTTTAACAAAATAAATTATGCACAGCCTGGTTGAGTTTGTCAGCTAAATTATCAGCTGTATGTCTCTCTAACGTGAGAAGCACTGCTGACTTTACCTGCCAGTCGTTTCCAATGTAGTGGCAAGTGATTGTTATGTAGCTCTCTGTCGTCAGTGCCGTCCAACAATCCGTCGTCAGAGCCACATTAGCCGCGGCTAACTGTGTTTTTAGCTCAGCCTTCTTGTTTTTGTAGCGTGCTTCCAATTGGGTAATGGTCGCTCGAGAAGGGATATTATATCCTGGCTCCATGTAGTGTAATAACTCCCGAAATTCCTCACCGTCAGTGGTGCTAATTGGCATCTAACTTTTTCGATCATGCCGCAAATCCTAATCCTAGTTAATGCACTAGTGCACCTGCCACTCAAAATGCTTCAAAGTTAACCCTTGTTTTCCTTAAAGCGTAACTCTCCCCAAAATGCAACCTAGGTTCTTTTTGTGAATATACCCGAGTCAAACCTTCGTTTAAAAGCATATTTAGGACGGAGTTGCCACTTTTAAGATTTACCGTATTATCGTTTTTCGGCCAAATGGCCTTTTGAATGGGAGTGCTAGGGGCACTACAATGATAGCATCAAAATCTGATATTTTTTAAAACACTAAGAAGGCTCGACACAACATGAAACTCTGCCCCAATCACCAGGGGCTCTACATATGAACTCGAGCATTGAGTTTGTGTACCCAGAGTTTACTAAAAAGAAAGGTTTTGAACGACTCACTTTAGCAGTTGTTGTTTACACTATCCGCCATCTTGTCAGTCAAAAAGTGTTGATCTCCTAATGCAAATGAGCGGACTCCATAGGAGGAAATGTCATTCTTATATGAGGCTCCTTTTTCAACTACAAGGTCAATATTGTTTTTCACTAATGACAAAACAACAAATTATCCGTGCATTTATATGGAACTAAGCTTTAGGAGCTTTCCATCTTTACTCTCCTCCCTCGACTATTTTTGACTGGCTAGATGGACGGCGACCGGAAAAACCAACTCTGTGTACACAAACAATGTTCTCAATACTCGAGTTCATGTGTAGAGCCCCTGGTGATACTTCGAGCAAAGATTCATGTTGTGGCGAGCCTTATTAAAAATAGAAATAAAATAAATAAAAATAGCGATTTTGATGCTATCATTGTAGTGCCCCCATTTGATCGAAAACGAAAATACGGCAAATCTTATAAGTGGCGTTTCTGTCCTAAATGTTCTTTTAAACGAAAGTTTTGACTCGGGTACATTCACAAAAAGATTTTTTGCCGAGAGTTACGCTTTAAAGGATGAGACTGGAACTTTTAAATGTCCACCTGCACTATTAGGTCATCACACCATCTCAGGACACATCAGCATCTGTCCTCTACAGAGACAATCGAAAATCTACTCTAATTAAACAAGAGTAAATTAAAAAAGTACTCACATTGAATTATATAGAGTACTCAAGTTAGTTACTCGCAAAAAACAATTGAGACACAGCCAGTGAAGTGATCCCGACTGGTCCTGGCTAACGCCGCCATTTTAATACGCAATAACTGCTAACGTTACCGGAAGACCAGGTAAGTGGGCCACGGCTGTTTACAACCACCGATGACAGAAACTACAAGTTTGAATTCCTCATAATGGAAACATGCAATTTAACTTTGCTAAAACAACCGTGAAGCCTGTTCAGTGGCCGTAGCTGACCAACGGTGAGTCATTTTAAGCCAAGAAAGGGTAAGTCACTATTTATAAACTAGCAGGATTAGCAACAGTATAGTATGTATAGGCATGTACAGTATGAACTTATGAGTGCTGTGCTGGTTCAACAGGAAAGACGATCGAATGTTCCTTCTAAAAAAACACGTTCGAAAGATTGGAACTATTTTTGTACATTATGTCCATAGTATGGCAAACGTACAACAAGATATACTGTACATAACTACTTGTGTAATGTTATATTTTATGGTATATTTATTACAACAATAACATGTCTTTTAAAAGATCTACATACCTCCATTTTATAAAATAAACTAACGTTAATAAGCTAATATCCTATACCGTGAAATTTAATATAAAGACCTCTCTCTCTGCACCGTCTACACCGCTAAACAATTAGCTCCCAGTCTAGTCATTGTTTCTCATCGTTTAATGCTTATTTGCATAAACGATGGATGTATGAAGAGAACCCAGGAGATGTAATCATGATGTCGTGCTACTAGCTAAACGCCTCTTCAACATTGCGTGGAGGTTTTGGACTGTGCCTAAGGAGTCCGAAGGCAGTCCAGGGTGATGGTTCCCCTGTTCAAAAAGGGGGACCAGAGGGTGTGTGCCAATTGCAGGGGTATTACACTTCTCAGCCTCCTTAGTAAAGTCTACTCCAAGGTGGCCGATAGTCAAACCTCAGATTGAAGAGGTACAATGCGGATTCCGACCTGGTCATGGAACAATGGACCAGCTCTTCACTCTCACAAGGATCCTGGAGGGGGGCCTGTGTTTTGTGGATCTTGAGAAGGCGTATGATCGGGTCCCTCTGGAGATATTGTGGAAGGTCTTGCGGGAGTATGGGGCTCCCTTCTCAGGGCCATCCAATCTCTGTACGGTTTCTCGGCAGTAGGTCGAACTCGTTTCAGGTCCTGTTTGTGATATTCATGGGCAGGATATCGAGGCGTAGTCGTGGTGGGGAGGGGTTGCAGTTCGGTGGACTGGGGATCTCATCGCTGCTTTTTGCAGATGATGTGGTCCTGTTGGCATCATCGGCCTGTGACCTTCAGCACTCACTGGATTATTTTGTGGCCGAGTGTGAAGCGGCTGGGATGAGGATCAGCACCTCTAAATCTGAGGCTGGGAATGAGTCCTAAACCCAAGTGAAGGAGTTCAAGTACCTTGGGGTCTTGTTCGCGAGTGAGGGGACGATGGAGTGGGAGATTGGCAGAAGAATGGGTGCAGCGGGGGCGGTATTACACTCACTTTATCGCACCGTTGTGACGAATAGAGAGCTGAGCCAGAAGGCAAAGCTCTCGATCTACTGGTCAGTTTTCATTCCTAACCTCACCTATGGTCATGAAGGCTGGGTCATGACCGAAAGACGTTGCAATTCCACTGTTGGCCGCTAAGCTCATGGTTTCATCAAAGCATGCCGTTGTTCCTGGGGGCTTGAACCTAACAGTACCTTGCAGTGGGCCGTTGGGTCCCTCCGCTCCTATAGCAGGGATACATGAAGAGACATGATGGAGAGTTATTTCCTCTCACGCAGGCGCAGAACGTAGGCGGTAGTTTCTTAAACGTAAGACGACAAGCCTTAGTTGGTATGTTTAAATTTTGTTCCACATGCCTCAGTTAAGTTTAAATTTTTTTAATTTTAGCCCAACCACTAAGTTGCAGTGCATTGATCTCTCTGGGCCACAGTACTATACTGTTGATAATACTGCCAGTTTATTAATGCTTTTGTCATGAATTAAGTTGTAAGTCACATATAATTGTTTGATATTTTGAACAAATTGCCTTCTCTGCAATCCAAGTTTGATGCTTAACAAATATGCGCACTGCAATAATGCAATAAAACCACCAGATCCAATTTGGAGAATAAACCCATCTTTCGCTCTGTATAGGTTGTTACATACTAAACCATCATTTAATTGTTACTTTTTATTTGAGAATCTGATATTTCATTTGGAGAAGCAGGCTAATGACTTTATGATCCCGTTCAAACCCTGATAATCACTATGTTTACATGCACATGATATCAAGTTTTTTGCCCTTATTTCCAAAAAGACAATATTCCAACTAAGCTGCAAAACACGATTTTTGTGTTTGCGCATATCCAAAAACCTGTTGATATCCATGTCTTTGGTAATGTTTAAAGTAGCTGTGTTTTTCCTTATTATTGGGTCTGTAGCCTTGCAAACTGTTAGCTAGTTGGTTTGTGTACAGCAACCATAGCAACGCACAGACCTGACCATAAGCCGTAAACAGGCAAGAGGCCGTAAACTGGGCGTAAACTGTGGTAAAACCCTGAACTGAGATGCATTTTCCAAATGCGCTGTTTACATGTCCAAAGAATGCCTCTAAAACCTGAATACCGGAATATCCCACGTCTTAATCGGAAAATGCTATAGTCGAAAAAAGGCCTTATTCGGAATATCCATCCGGAATATGCTGTTTACATGACCTGTATCAAATTCTGAATATTATCATATTTTGAATAGTTGGTACTTTGAATATTGGTGTGCATGTAAACATACTCACTGATACACACTAGTGACAGATTTGAGGGTAAATGAGGAAAACCCAAGGTTAAAGGGATACTTCACCGATTTAGCATTAAGCTTTGTATCAGTAGAAACCCGGTAGTATTTTCGAATGACCATGCTTCCCTCCCTCATGTCCCCCTGAGACGAGAGATTTCTGTATTATGGGTCTGGAAAAAAAATCTTCTGATGACAGAAAACGACGATTTTTGCGTCATCGGAAGATTTTTTGCCCAGAGGCAATGGACTACAGCCAGTAGCAGGAGCTACTTCCGCATGTTTTCAACCCGCCCATAGGGGGTTGGACTATCGTCTTTACACAAAGCTTTCCGAAGCAAAATGAACGTCAGCCATCTTGAAGCTTCGCTAAACTGGCTTTCGTCTTTTCAGTAGCAAACTTTTACAACAATTATGTGCATTCAAACTACCGCACGTGGACCGCCGGGATACATTGGTACAGATCGTAGAATATGCAGGACACTTTATTACAGACGGAATACTTGACACACGAGTAGCTTCGCCTGCAACAGAGACCAGCCTTCGGTGTCGCCCGATGCCGCTAGCCGGGGGAAAGGGACCTCGACAGTGGTGTGCAGGAGTTCGAGGCGAGCTAGGTGGAAAGCTAACGCTAGCCGGCCACCTGATCCGTCAATCCTGCTTGCAAGTGTCCGCTCATTAGACAACAAACTGGACTACATCCAACTTCAAAGAAAAAACCAAAGCGAGTTCAGAGACTGCTGTGTTTTTGTTGTTGTGGAAATATGGCTGAACAGCAGTGTACCGGACTGTCCAGCTACCAGGCCTGCTGCTCTGTCGCCGGGTAAGACTAGTGGAGGTGGGCTGTGTTAACACGGACTGGTGCAGAAATGGGTTGCTTGGATCCAACTAACTGCTGGTGGAGTTTGTGACTGTTAAATGCCGACCATTGTACATTCCACACAAATTTACGGCTGTTTACAGCCCACCGAGCGCTAATGCTAGTATGAGTTAGCTGAACTTTACGAAGCCTATAATGTGTGTGCACTAAATATAGCCGGTTTCGAATGTCGTTTTTATATATTTTAAATGTGTAACACCACTTGAGCCACGGTGAAACATTTAGTGTATATGGCTGAAATGACAATAAAACACACTTGAGTTGAGTTGACCGTCTCGCTGTCTGTCTGTAAACGGTAGGCGTGGCTTGGAAATGGACTCTAAAGCAGCGAAGCAAGTGCATTCTGGGATTTGTTCTTTCATCCACATGAGCCAAAAACGCATTTTCTGGCTTTTCTCGGCATAGAAGGCACCAATTTCTAAAAAAACTAATTTCACATTTCTACTACATAAGTGACCCAATTTAAAGATATATTCAGCTTTCCAACGGTGAAATAGCCCTTTAAATCGATAGATCCACCTCTTTTAAGAACTAAATCATTGATTTTAAATTTCAAGATTTAAAAGTAGAATATAAATACTGTTGGTAATGTAATGTTTATTGGTGCAGCAATTTGCCAAACTGACTTATCAGTACACATAAAAATAAAAAAATAAACTCAGACTGAAGGATGTTTTTCATTCTTACACCCACCAAAAAACAAACAAAAAAAAAAAAAAACAACAGACAACTTTTTGTTACAGGAAATTTATTTCAAACCAACTTAACATTTTTTTGGAATGACAATTTCAGTGGAATGCATTTAATTTGAAGCAACAGTTTCCTGTTTAACTAGTGCTTTGTCCCTTTCAATAATCCTCTTCATCACCCTTGAATGAACTCCAAACCAACAACCTGCCTATGTCCTCTCTGGCCCTTCCTATCACATTAACTTAACATTATCAGTTTCATTTTGAACAGCCAAGCTGGAAGTGAATAGACAAACATTTTTTGGAACGTATTTGAGGAATGAAATTAAATTGTTTCCTGTTTAACTAGCACCTTTTAATATTCCTCTCCTTCCTCCTCTCCCTCCCCCTCAATAGAGTCGACTCCCACCTCCTCATAATCCTTCTCCAGAGCTGCCATGTCCTCTCTGGCCTCAGAGAACTCTCCCTCCTCCATCCCCTCACCCACATACCAGTGAACAAAGGCACGCTTAGCGTACATCAGATCAAACTTGTGGTCAAGCCGAGCCCAGGCCTCTGCAATAGCAGTGGTGTTGCTCAGCATGCACACAGCCCTCTGGACCTTGGCCAGGTCTCCACCAGGAACTACAGTGGGCGGCTGGTAGTTGATGCCCACCTTGAAACCAGTGGGGCACCAGTCCACAAACTGGATGGAGCGCTTGGTTTTAATGGTGGCAATGGCAGCATTTACATCTTTGGGCACCACATCACCACGATACAAAAGGCAGCAGGCCATGTATTTGCCGTGGCGAGGGTCACATTTCACAAACTGGTTGGCTGGTTCAAAGCAGGCAGTTGTGATTTCTGCCACTGTTATTTGCTCATGGAAAGCCTTTTCAGCAGAGATGACAGGGGCATAGGTGGCCAGAGGGAAGTGGATACGGGGATATGGCACCAAGTTGGTCTGGAACTCTGTCAGATCAACATTGAGGGCACCGTCGAAACGAAGGGAGGCAGTGACGGAGGACACAATCTGACTGATCAACCTGTTGAGGTTGGTGTAAGAAGGACGCTCGATATCGAGGTTCCTACGGCAGATATCATAGATGGCCTCGTTGTCCACCATGAAAGAACAGTCAGAGTGCTCCAGGGTGGTGTGGGTGGTCAGGATTGCATTGTAGGGCTCCACCACAGCGGTGGACACCTGGGGAGCTGGGTAGACGGAAAACTCCAGCTTGGACTTCTTGCCGTAGTCGACAGACAGACGCTCCATCAGCAGGGAGGTGAAACCAGAGCCGGTGCCACCTCCGAAGCTGTGGAAAACCAGGAAGCCCTGAAGGCCAGTGCACTGGTCAGCCTGAGGACAGAGAGGGACAGACAGTGAGATACAATTATGTCATTTGAAAATCTGAGCTAAATTAGGAATGGATCCCTCCTGATATCAAGCTACCCACCAGTTTGCGGATCCGGTCCAGCACCAGGTCGATGATCTCTTTGCCGATGGTGTAGTGTCCACGGGCGTAGTTGTTGGCAGCATCCTCCTTGCCGGTGATCAGCTGCTCAGGGTGGAACAGCTGGCGGTAGGTCCCAGTACGCACCTCATCTGAAGAGACCGATTCGATCAGAAATCACTTGAGCGTTTGACGTAAGGGTAACTTTAAAAAAAAAATCTGGACCCTATTTTCCCATGTTTGTGTGTGTAAGTAACTGATATGAAGAACAATCTTTGAAATCGGTCCAGTATTGAGCGGGAACGGTGTAACCGGCAGCCGGGAACTGGGCTGCAATGTAATCCTATTGGGCAAATGTGCATTGTCAATTTACATCCACTAAAAGAGCTGCTTTTGTGTCTGACTACATTATGGAAAGGATCCCTACAGAGAGACATTTTTTTTATTAAAAGTAGAATCCTCTTTGTTTAACCAGAAACAGCTCAGAGATCGCTAAACCCACCAGACTGCATTTAAATAAGCAAGAATGTAAAGAGCCAGCATATTTCCACATGTAAATCGGTATACATAACTATGTGTTTATTTCAACCAAACCAGAGTGCCGATTGTTGTAAAAGTACAAAGACAAACCAAAAACGACTTTCCAGTTTTATTTTATCTTTGAATGAAGTGTATTTTACGATAATTATTGTACTGTTTATTTATATGGAGTCTGGTGGGTTTAGCGATAGTAAAATTCAGAGACGTTAGGTTTTAACAGAAAGGTCTATCTCTGTAGGGATCCTTTCCTTAAGGTTGTCAAACACTTAATAATAATCTGAGCAAAAAAAAAAACAGCTCTTTTGTGGACGTAAATTGAAGGTGCGCAATTGCCCATTAACTTACATCGTAGCTTGTTTTCGCTGACTGTAGCGGTCATCCTTAAGACTGGACCAATGTAAAAGATTGTTTTTCCCATCATTCACTTACACACAAAAAAATAGGTTGAAAAATAAATAAATAACGAAGCTACCCTTTAATGAAAAAAACAACTATGGCATCTATATTTTCAGTGAGTTTACCGATGACAGTAGGCTCCAGGTCGACAAAAACAGCCCTCGGGCTGTGCTTTCCAGCTCCAGTCTCACTGAAGAAGGTGGTGAAGGAATCGTCTCCTCCACCGATGGTCTTGTCACTGGGCATCTGTCCGTCCGGCTGGATGCCATGTTCCAGGCAGTAAAGCTCCCAGCAGGCATTGCCAATTTGGACACCAGCCTGACCAACGTGCACTGAGATACACTCACGCTGGAGGAAAAACAGAAATTTGTAACATTTACCATTAAATATTGCCAGACATCTATACATTTCAACCATGTCTAATTCGATGCTTGAGATCATCGTCACACCGAAAAAGCTAAGGGTCCAAAAGGGAGGAGGGAAAAAAAAGACTTTGTAAAGAACCAGATACCACAACATCATGACCAAGTCACCCGACACATGCTGCACATTTACAGTCTCGTTTATTCAGCCAAATAGCAGAGTATCCATGCATAAAATATGAAAATTAGTCTTGTATATCAAAATATCTGCGGAGGGCAGGGCTGCCAACTCTCACACATTGATAGTGAGACTCACGCAACTGACACACGCCACACCTCCATTTTCTCACGCAGAGAAAATCTAAAATGTATAACTTAAACTATATCTTATCTATAACTGGATACATGCGCTCTACAAATCAAGCATGTGCATATCAATGTTTAGAATGAACAGCTGTCAAATCTGAAACGTGTGGAAATAATATGACATCAGGATAAACAATATGATCCATATGACTGAGAAAAATGAATCAGTAACAAGCTCAGCTGCTGCTGAAAACTGAAAAAAGAAAATTTCTTAAAAACATACAGTCTAGTCAAGTACGAGCTGATGACCGCTTACTGTGTGGTGTTTTACTCAATGTAATTAATGATGCATCATGTTTCAGATGTCCATCCTGTCTGAATCATCGGCTGTACTACCTTCTCTGGACAGAGTCTCTTTACCTCCAAAAGTCGATGGTTAGCTGCTGCTGCTCTGTGCGCAGCAGAGGAAACCGCGGGCGCCCTGTCAAGTGCGTTGGGAGTGTGCCTTTTTGGAAATTTCGTGGCCAGGCGCACATGGGCACAGGGTGAGGGTGGGATCAGAAAGAACGGCCCTGAGGGAGTTTTACACAGAGTGACAAGTTTTAAGTGATCACAATTTTTCGTAGAGCTGTGTGAACTGATTTCAATGTGTCTGTCTCCACCACGCCTGTTAGTGTGCAGCAGAAACTGTGTAGAATAATTAAGCACAGGGGCTTCTGTGGTTATATTAAAAAAAGTCTGATGCTTGTTGCACAGAATGTAACCAGCGGATCTGCCGTGCGTAATTGTGGCTTCACAGTGACATCATCATCATCATCATCTCTCCAGTTAAGAGACTGCAGATGGAACAGATATCTGCTCCCTTCAGATGGCTGAAAAGAGAGTCAGTGTAAAGGAACTCCAACTAAATTGAAAAGTTGGCATCCCTGGTGGAGGGACATAAGTCTACCAAAACCAGACAGAGCTGTGGTCATATTTTTCATATACATGCAGCTTTTAAAAACCAGAACAACAGATTAAGTGTCTGATTCATTAATTGTATTACTAAAGTGGGGTTGCAGCCAGGCGGTAAAGCAGAGGACTGTGACAAGACTACTTTTTGTCCCCCAAATGGGTCAATGTGCACACTGAACTATGGAAGCTCATTTCCACTAATGTGATGAAAAAAATATTCTGTAAGTCATTATAATGAGAAACTCAAATAATGACTTAGTAGGCCTATCTCAAAATAATGACATAGTATTTAAAAAAAATAATGCATTTTCCAAAATTAATGACTAAGTTTCCTTAAAACAATAACTTATAATGTAAAATAATGACTTGGCATCTCAAGACGTTGACTTGGCATCTCAAAATAATAATACATTATCTCAAAATACTGACATAGTATCTCAAAATAATGACTTGGCATCTCAAAATAATGACAATGTCTCAAAATAATGACTTGGTATCTCAAAATGTTGACTTGGTATCTCAAAATACTGACATAGTATCTCAAAATAATGACTTTGCATCTCAAAATAATCACATAGTATCTCAAAAATAATGACAGTTTCTCAAATGAATGACATATAGTATCTCAAAATAATGACTTGGCATCTCAAAATTATGACTTACCATCTCAAAATAATGAGAAACCTCAAAATAATGACTTTGTATCTCAAAATAAGAGTTTAAAAAAATATAAAATTACCAAGTAAATTCTGAGAAAGTTTCTCAATATTTTGTGAAAGTTCCTCATTTTTTGAAATTATAAGTCTTTATTTTGCGGAACTAAGTCATTATTCTGAGAAAGATCATTATTATAATGACTGGTACAGGATTATTTTTTTTTTATCACGTTGGCGGAAATGGGCTTCCATACTGCACAGACAGAAAGCTGTACCGTTAAGTACGACCGAAATTTAAAATGATAGGCTCTGCTTTATCCATGGAAAAGATAACACCAACAACGTTAACTAGGCTACACTTGATAATAAAAAAAATTAAAAAAAAAAAATCACAAGAAAAACGTAACATTGCCATAAAACCTTAACTGCTCTTCACATTATAATTTGTATTCGAGACAATGTTCGTGCGACTGTGGGCTGTGAGCCTGGTTAAATTAAAAAGATAAACATCCCGTTATTCCATACTCACCATGTTTCCTGACGCTGCTTCTAAAGGGCTTGAAATAAGGATAAAGAGACTGATTATACTCTCTCACAACTGCGCTTCTAGGAGGGCTGTGTGAGACGCTAGCGCTGGTTTTTAAGGCGGGGCGTTTTATACTCGCCTTGCAAGCAAGTAAGAGCAGCTGAATCCGATTGGTCGAGGGTCACGAGAGTCACAAGAGCCTCTTTCCTATTGGTTAAACGAAAAAACATTGATGTGCATTGCAGGTGCACGGTTACTGCAGAGAGCAAAATGGCGAGACTGCGCAACTTGCAAGTCATCCTGTATCTTGTCACGTGGGTTTCACCCCATGGTTTCACCCGGTTTCACCCTGCCCTGCCTCTTGGGGAGACAGACATCCATGGGAGACTGGCGGTTGGTCCTGAATGTATCGATTCTGATGGAAGAAGTGAACGTGAACACAGATTATGACCGATTATTTCGCCCCATTGTCACCAAAGGAAACATTGTACTCATTTTTTCACCCACCGCATATCTCCCGAACATTCTGACACAAAAAATGCCATTTTCCAGACGGTCAAATCAGGAGTAAATTGACTTTGTTCGAGATCTGTTTCAGTCGCGGCAACAAACTCTCGCGAGATCTGGCATCAGCTAAGCTAGTAACAGAGAGTCTTTGGCTATAACATCATGGATATATAGTTGTTCTATATCTACGGCTAACGTAATCTAACTTTAATATGTTATGTTAGCAAAATAAAATATGAATACATTATCCAAATATAACTTTTCATCCATCCAAGTGAGGTTCACTACACTTCCAAACACATAGGAGACAGGAAGTGTGTGCCATTTTCTTTTATTATAGCATATTACTTCATTAAAGGCAATATCATAGGACATACAAAGACTCACAAACTACAACACTGACAACACAAGGCCGAGGCAAAGAGAACAACAAAGCTTTTCATTCAAAAGTCTAAAGCAAAGCACCAAATTCGATCCTAGATGCTCCAAAATCAGCCCTGCAAGGTCACAAAGGTTGCATTTAATATCACAGTCCTCGTAGTGTTCTTTGAATGTTTTATGGCATCAGCATATTAATCAAATTCACTCTTAAAAACACGAAAGATGTGGTATTTAGCAAGTCAAAATAAAAGATGTATTATAACATATTTTCCTTCATTTCTTCACCTTAAAATCAAACACACCAAAGAAAACATCCTTAAAAGAGTTTGCTATCATAATGGAAGCCATTCCCAAAGGTGTGACAATGTTATTTAATGACACCATAATAGGAAAAAAAATATATATGTCTTTTATCCAGCTCTTCAATCTGGAACAGAAGGATTGGGTCCCTCTTTCAGAAAGACATTGTCACCAGACCATATGTAACCCATTACTAGGGAAGGGTCATTGTTAATAAATGTCCAGTGGAACATTGTTTGGACCTTATCTCCAAGATATTTATCACACACAAACCTCGAGACGTCTGTTTCAAACTTCTCCAACGGTGCTAACCATGCAAAACATTATTTGTAAAGACTATGAAAAGACATTGATATGAATTGCTCTTTCTGTGGACTTGATCGTGAAACAACCATATACTTGTTTTGGAGCTGTCCTTGTAGACCCACTTGTTATTTTTTTACCGAGTATATCTGTTATAACATTTCTGCTCATTTTTCATTATTGTACAAAGATGTGTTTTTGGGGTTTTTTATGATGTCTGCATTTCAAAACAAAAACAGTATTATATTACACATATTTGTATTATCTTAGCACAATTTTTACATTCACAAAAGTAAAATCTGTAACAAGAAAAACTTTATTTAGAGCTTTTTTTTCATGATATACTTTATTTACCATTTATAACCCCAATATGTCTATTGTTGTTTGTCATTGCACTTGTTTCGCAATAAAGAAAAAAAAAAAGCCAGTTGCAGTCACAACCCTTTCCGACCTGGTTTTGACCCTTTCTTCTCACCCAGCACTACCACCAGAGGTCTCCGTTTATTTCTTTTAATTTATATTTGAATCACTGAGAAGTTCATCTCTCTCATCCTAAATTGCAGACAATTAAACTAATCTAAATTAAGGGATGGACTACAATCAACACCATTATGTTTCTTACTAAATTATACCAAATTGAATCCCTGGTAGCCAAATATGTATTAAAGGAAAACATGACAAAAATACATTAGAGAGTCCCCTTGTTGGTGACCAGTTCCTCCATATTCGTTATTTGAATTTCTTCTATTAATCTTCATTCAGAGTCTTGCATATCCTGTTTTAACATGAAAACTTCAATCATAAAGGCTTTTAGTCATATGTCATATATATTTTTTCTTCTTCTACAAGAAAAGCTAATGTGAATTATAATCGCACTGGGTTAGGGTTAGTCATTAAAACATTAACACACATATCATCTAACAAAAGAATGCTTCAGTCTGAATTTAATCGCACAAAATTGCACAAGGCTATGTGACCATGTTGTTTTATATTAACAAGGGTGTTAGGCAGCTATTTGGCTCTCTATAATCGGAACGCGTGTGAGGTAAGGTGCAGTATGAAAAACAATACAAGAAGGCCTGTCATTTCTTTTTCAGATTTATTTACAGTTTGTAAACCATTCAAATAATTTTTTTACAACTAGAGTGATACATTTAGAAGTCAAACACAAGGTTACAAATCTAAAAACAAATGCAATAGGTTGTGCTCCTGTTCACTGTTCAGGAATGACACTTTTAAGCTAGATTAACTTATTAGTAAGTATGCCCTACTCCTCTCCTTCCTCCTCTCCCTCCCCCTCAATAGAGTCGACTCCCACCTCCTCATAATCCTTCTCCAGAGCTGCCATGTCCTCTCTGGCCTCAGAGAACTCTCCCTCCTCCATCCCCTCACCCACATACCAGTGAACAAAGGCGCGCTTAGCGTACATCAGATCAAACTTGTGGTCAAGCCGAGCCCAGGCCTCTGCAATAGCAGTGGTGTTGCTCAGCATGCACACAGCCCTCTGGACCTTGGCCAGGTCTCCACCAGGAACTACAGTGGGCGGCTGGTAGTTGATGCCCACCTTGAAACCAGTGGGGCACCAGTCCACAAACTGGATGGAGCGCTTGGTTTTAATGGTGGCAATGGCAGCATTTACATCTTTGGGCACCACATCGCCACGATACAAAAGGCAGCAGGCCATGTATTTGCCGTGGCGAGGGTCACATTTCACCATCTGATTGGCTGGTTCAAAGCAGGCGTTGGTGATTTCTGCCACCGTTAATTGCTCGTGGTAAGCCTTCTCAGCAGAGATGACAGGGGCATAGGTGGCCAGGGGGAAGTGGATACGGGGATATGGCACCAAGTTGGTCTGGAACTCTGTCAGATCAACATTGAGGGCACCATCGAAACGAAGGGAGGCAGTGATGGAGGACACGATCTGACTGATCAACCTGTTGAGGTTGGTGTAAGAAGGACGCTCGATATCGAGGTTCCTACGGCAGATATCGTAGATGGCCTCGTTGTCCACCATGAAGGCACAGTCAGAGTGCTCCAGGGTGGTGTGGGTGGTCAGGATGGAGTTGTAGGGCTCCACCACAGCGGTGGACACCTGGGGAGCTGGGTAGATGGAGAACTCCAACTTGGACTTCTTGCCGTAGTCGACAGACAGACGCTCCATCAGCAGGGAGGTGAAACCAGAGCCGGTGCCACCTCCGAAGCTGTGGAAAACCAGGAAGCCCTGAAGGCCGGTGCACTGGTCTGACTGAGGACAGAGAGGGACAGACAGTGAGATACAGTTATGTCACATGAAATTTAGAGCAAAATTATATATCAGTGGATCCCTCCTGATATCAAGTTACCCACCAGTTTGCGGATCCTGTCCAGCACTATGTCGATGATCTCTTTGCCGATGGTGTAGTGTCCGCGGGCGTAGTTGTTGGCAGCGTCCTCCTTGCCGGTGATCAGCTGCTCAGGGTGGAACAGCTGGCGGTAGGTCCCAGTACGCACCTCATCTGAAGAGACAAAAAACAGATGTTGAATCAGTTGTGGCCTACAATTTACGCTTTCATATGCCTAAAGAAATGTTCAGCCAGATGTGATGACACTTACCGATGACAGTGGGCTCCAGGTCGACAAATACAGCTCTGGGGACGTGTTTTCCAGCTCCAGTCTCACTGAAGAAGGTGTTGAAGGAATCGTCTCCTCCTCCGCAAGTCTTGTCACTGGGCATCTGTCCGTCTGGTTGGATCCCATGTTCCAGGCAGTAAAGCTCCCAGCATGCATTGCCAATCTGGACACCAGCCTGACCGACGTGGATGGAGATACACTCGCGCTGGGATGCAGAGACAGAAGATTTGGATTACAGATTTGATTAAATCTCAAGCCTCATACTTCTGCAGAGCGGATCGAGCTAAACTCAAATCCATTTTGAGAAAGATTTTGAGATGCCTTTTGTCAGATGCAAAGATGCCCTAACTGCAAAATGGCAGACTGTTTAAATTAATTCTCCCCATCCTGCACGAAAAGCACTTACTATTGTTATTTTCTATGTTAGCATGTCTGTCTGAGGTTCAGTCTATCATTTAGAAAAACATGTTCTGCGTCTCTCTGCTGCCACAGAAGACTATTGCATGCAGAATTACTGTGAGAGAGAGGCTAATCTAGGTCAGACATGTTGCATGCGCTGTCTATTTAAAAAGCCAAATTCACATCATCCACCGATATAATAATAATATATGTATGTCTCCTATTAACATTCATTTTTCTTTACAGTAAATAGTAAACAGATATATTTTATAGGCCTATTTAGATATTCTTTGACATCTATTTGATTTTAAAAAGGTGTGTGAGTGGGATGAATAGTTTAACATAAATTAATATTTTGAACAAGGCGCACTAAAAAAAGATATTTATATGAAAGCTACAAAAAGAGTGTTAAAATCAGGATGACAAATTAGTAACAATTTGTGTGCGGTGCTATAGTCAAGCTCATTTAAAAGACTTGTGCTGGGAGAGGATTAGGCGTCGGCCTGCAGTGCAGGAAAAGGCTACATTAGGCAACATTTGTATTAAGCATTCAAATCAACAATATCTTCATTTGTCTAACAGAAGCAATGCATTGACAATTAAACAATATCCAGCCATGATGCACTAGAGTAAAGAGAACAGAGGGTGACGTCAGAAAAAAATATGAGCAACCCTCATCTACTCCCCATCATACTCTCAAACAATGACCTTGGAAATAAGATACGCCATTTAAAATGGTACTTACCATGATGGCTCGTCGATATTATGCAAAGTAATGAGACAAGCCGGAGGAGCGTTCGTGTCTGAGGGGGTGCGGTGTCTGAAGCTGATCTGCTGATGCACCACAATCACATACTCTGCCTCGTGAGGAGAACAGGTGAACTGCGCACAAAAAATAAAAACTCCTACTCATTCTGTCGCAGTGTTTCACATCCAAAGGTATGGTGTTAAAACAGTCCCAAAAGTATTCGCAGCTTGTAAAGCACAATGCACAAATAAATACAGCGTGATTTGTGTCCGTGAACATTTAGCTGTGTCTGTGCCTCTAATTTGTAACTCGTTTATAATAATTTGTACATCAATTTCGATGGAAATGTATTTGTCAATCTCAGCTGATTGTGTGGAATCTTTTGAGAATTTGTAACCTGTAGGTAGCTTTGACTATAATGGGCAAGATTTTTTGTTTTCCTATGATGGCGAACGCATGTCCTGCCCTACTCTGCCTTTGATTGGCTTACCATGACATTCTTACCCTTACCCTAACCAATCCAACTCTTCTTGCCTAAACCTAACCAATCCAACCAGAGCAGGCAACAACTATCCAATCCTTTGCCAAGTTCGCCTTGCAAGATCATTTTTTGGCCTTCAGTAGATGGCGGTAATGCAACATTTATGGATGCCAACTGTTAAACTATACAGAAAAAGAAGAATTTGCCTTCAATGTGCTCTCAGGCATTAATTGGCTTGACGTTTCTCTGATATTATTAGGATTTTGTCGTCATTTAAATTACATTTAGGCCCTATGTTTTCAGCACCATTGTTGTAGTGTCTTTGCAGTTTGCTTTGTGTTATTATGCTTTGTGTTATCATGCTTTGTGTTATTATGCTTTGTGTTATTATGGCACCAGTTAACAGTTTGCTACTTTTTGGAGCGTAGGCTACTAACATTAATGTTAGCTGATTGTTAGCTTGAACAGTGGGCCTTGCTAATGTTAAAGTCAGCCCTGTAACATTACCTATTGAAGCAACGTTAACTTAGTGGGGCATATTAAGGAAAATGGGGGTTGCCTAGTCTTTGTATGGATTGGTACGGTGGCCAACAGGGGCAAACTCCCTGCAACTTAAGAAAACATGCAAATAGTCAAAACACAAGCAAATTAAGAAAACAACGCGCTGCAAATACACACAACACAACGAAATACATAAATGTGCTGTAAATAAAAAACGATGCAAAAAGAAAAGCACACAAATCACGAAAAAAAGAAACGATGCAAAAAGAAAAAAAACTTAATTAATTTGACAACACATCTGCAGCATTCAGCAAACGCGCTGCAAATACACACAACACAATCAAATACATAAACACGCTGCAAATACACACAACACAACCAAATACACAAGCGCTGCAAATAAAAAATGATGCAAAAAGAAACGCACACAAACCCCGAAAAAAGAAGTGATGCAATTTAATGTACAGTCTATGGACGGGAGGGCATGAGACGGGAGTTCTCTTTTTAATATGCAGCCATACCCGACTCAAATAAAAAAGGCAGAGTGCTCTCTCCCTCGTGGGGTCGAAAATCCAGCTATTCCACTTAGCTGCTCCCTCTAGAGGCCTGGAGAACTTCCGTTGTGTAATCTGGATGCAGCATTTGTTTTGGGGGTTTGTGTGCTTTTCTTTTTGCAGCGTTTTTATTTGCAGCGCTTTTATGTATTTGGTTGTGTTGTGTGTATTTGCAGCGCTTTTGCTGAATGCTGCGCATGTGTTGTCAAATTAATTAAGTTGTTTTTATTTTTGCATCGCTTCTTTTTTCGGGGTTTGTGTCCTTTTCTTTTTGCATCGTTTTTTATTTGCAGCGCGTTTATGTATTTCGTTGTGTTGTGTGTATTTGCAGCGCGCTTGCTGAATGCTGCACATGTGTTGTCAAATTAATTAAGTTGTTTTCTTAATTTGCTTGTGTTTTGTCTATTTGCATGTGTTTTCTTAAGTTGCAGGGAGTTTGCCCCTGTCGGCCACCGTAGATTTGGCAGGCTGAAATGTTATTTAGCGCTGCTCAAACAAGTCGGCCATCTCTGCCGACATTAGTGTCTTTTAGCAGGCTCAGTTAGAAAGCTGTTGAAGAAATGTGGTATCATATGAAACAAGAATGTTTAAGGAATCCATTGATACCAAACACGTCCTGCTAGATAACGTTAACATTGCTTCAATAGCTAAAATTACATGACTGACTTTTACATTAGCTAGCCCCGCTCAAGCTGTACCAGCAGCTTACGAAAACATTATTTAAATCGCATGTTTTTTTTCTATTTTATTTTCGAATCAATAACGAATAACTTATTTCCGTTTTTGGTGTCTGATTTCAAAAACGAAAAACAAACCCCAAACTCAAATAACCTTTGGCATTTTTCTGTTGTTTGCTAGCAGACAAAATTTACAAGGAGGCACCTTCACGCAATACTAGTCAATGGAGAGCAGAGAGTTCTTTTTCCCTCCGGTAGAGGTGGGACTTAAATGTGCTCTGTCTTTATCCTAGGAAGAAGAAGAAGAAGAAGAAAAAAATAATCTCCTGGAGAGCACTGGGTCCTCTTTGCAGTTTACAAATTTTGTATGACTCAGCGCGGTAAAACTGTCTAAAAAATCCACACGAAGCGGTTGAGATTCAAAAATGTATTTCCATTGAAAAATGCTTCGTTCATTTTCAAACGATGCTGTACAAGTTACAAAATAAAGACACAGACACAGCCAGACATTTGTGTGTTTTAACACCATACCATACCCATCAACCAAATCATCAACACATCTACAGTCCTCCTGTCTCAGCAGCAGTAGGCCTATCTTGCAGTTCTGGTTCTGGGTGTGAAACAGTTACTGCGGCAGAATGAGGAGCAGTTTTTTTTTTTTTTTTTGTGCACTTCACCTGTTCTCCTCACGAGGCAGAAGAGTATGTGAATGTGGTGCATCATTAGAGCAGCCTCAGACACCGCACCCCGTCAGACACGAACACTCCTCCGGCTTGTCTCATTACATTGCATAATACCGACGAGCCATCATGGTAAGTACAATTTTATATATTTTATTTCCAGGGTTATTGTTTGAGAGTATAAGAGAAGGGGAGTAAATGAGGTATAGCTCATATGTTTTCTCTGACGTCACCCTCTGTTCTCTTTACTGTAGTGCATCATGGCTGGATATTGTTTAATTGTCAATATGGCTTCTGTTAGACAAATGAATGTATTCTTTAATAGAAATATAGCCTAATGTATTCCTACACTGCAAGCCTTGTCTTCTCACTGCATAACTCTTTTAAATCAGCTTGACTAGTTTCACACTAATGTTGTTACTAATGTATTTTTTGTGCGCACCTTGTTCAGAAGATGTTTTTATGTTCAATTATTCATCATTTAGATATGATATCTAGAGTATATAATATCTCTGTTTACTATTTACTGTAAAGAAATATGGAAATTAATGGTTGACTTATATTCCCTGTGGTGGATGTGAACGTGGCTTTTTAAAGAGACAGCGCATTCAAAATGTCTGACCTAGATTATTCTCTGTCTCACAGTAATTCTGCATGCAATAGTCTTCTGTGGCAGCAGAGAGAAGCAGAACATGTTTTCCTAAATGATAGACTGAACCTCAGACAGACATGCTATCATTGAAAATAACAATAGTAAGGGCTTTTCATGCCGGATGGGGAGAATGAATAAACGGCCTGTGATGCACTGCCATTTTGCAGCTCATTTAAAGGCATCTTTGCTGAAAAGGCATCTGACAAAATCTTTATCAAAATGTATTTGAGTTTAGCTCTTCAGCTCTTCAGAAGTACGAGGCTTGAGATTTAATCAAATCTGTAATCCAAATTTTCGGTCTCTGCATCCCAGCGTGAGTGTATCTCCATCCACGTCGGTCAGGCTGGTGTCCAGATTGGCAATGCCTGCTGGGAGCTTTACTGCCTGGAACATGGGATCCAGCCGGACGGACAGATGCCCAGTGACAAGACTCTCGGAGGAGGAGACGATTCCTTCAACACCTTCTTCAGTGAGACTGGAGCTGGAAAACACGTCCCCAGAGCTGTATTTGTCGACCTGGAGCCCACTGTCATCGGTAAGTGTCATCACATCTGGCTGAACATTAAATTAGGCAAATGAAAGCATAAATTGTAGGCCACAACTGATTCAACATCTGTTTTTGTCTCTTCAGATGAGGTGCGTACTGGGACCTACCGCCAGCTGTTCCACCCTGAGCAGCTGATCACCGGCAAGGAGGACGCTGCGAACAACTACGCCCGCGGACACTACACCATCGGCAAAGAGATCATCGACCTGGTGCTGGACCGGATCCGCAAACTGGTGGGTAGCTTGATATCAGATTCTTCGGATCCATTCCTTAATTTTAACCCTTGTGTTGTCTTTGGGTCAAAAATGACCTGCCACTGTGTTTAACAGCAGAGAAAACTCCCTAAATATTCTTTTTTTCAACTTTGATGCCTTATCCTAATGAGCCCATTACATTTACAGTCACAGACTACACTACAAAATACACACACACACACACACACACACACACACACACACACACACACACACACACACACACACACACACACACACACACACACACACAGCAATTGAGTTAATGTGTGGATGGAGGATGAGATTTACCTGCTGTGCCTACATAGGGCTGCTAATCTTAGCAGGTGTTTACAGGTCCTGAGGCGAGGCTGGTCTTTGAGATGCAAATATACAAAAGTAGTGGGCCTATCTCTTGATAAAAAATATTGTTAACCACATGCATATGCAGGAACTTAAAAAATAATAATAATATCAAAAATAAATCACCACTCTAGTGAAGAAAAGGAGTGAGACAGCTGTTTTCTAATGCAAACAAGTGGTGTCTCCACTGAATAAATGCAGTCTTTCTGCACTGTGAAGAGGGAAAACTCAGATATTCACACACCTTGTGACCAATTACAGGTTGTTTCTTCATCCAAAAAAGTTCGGGCATTCAAAACACATTTTAGGGTTTAAGTGAAGGCGGGTAATTTTTGACTCGGAAGACAAGGGGAGTATACAGAATGTGACTACACAAGGGTTCAATTAAGTGACATAACTGTATCTCACTGTCTCCCCAGTCAGACCAGTGCACCGGCCTTCAGGGCTTCCTGGTTTTCCACAGCTTCGGGGGTGGCACCGGCTCTGGTTTCACCTCCCTGCTGATGGAGCGTCTGTCTGTCGACTACGGCAAGAAGTCCAAGCTGGAGTTCTCCATCTACCCAGCTCCCCAGGTGTCCACCGCTGTGGTGGAGCCCTACAACTCCATCCTGACCACCCACACCACCCTGGAGCACTCTGACTGTGCCTTCATGGTGGACAACGAGGCCATCTACGATATCTGCCGTAGGAACCTCGGACGATGCGCGTCCTTCTTACACCAACCTGAACAGGTTGATCAGTCAGATGCGTCGTACATCCTTGCTTCCCGCTTGACGTTGCCCTCAATGTTGATCTGACAGAGTTCCAGACCAACTTGGTGCCATATCCCCGTATCCACTTCCCCCTGGCCACCTATGCCCCTGTCATCTCTGCTGCAAAAGCTTACCATGAGCAATTAACGGTGGCAGAAATCACCAACGCCTGCTTTGAACCAGCCAATCAGTTGGTAAAATGTGACCCTCGCCACGGCAAATACATGGCCTGCTGCCTTTTGTATCGTGGTGATGTGGTGCCCAAAGATGTAAACGCTGCCATTGCCACCATTAAAACCAAGCGCTCCATCCAGTTTGTGGACTGGTGCCCTACTGGTTTCAAGGTGGGCATCAACTACCAGCCGCCCACTGTAGTTCCTGGTGGAGACCTGGCCAAGGTCCAGAGGGCTGTGTGCATGCTGAGCAACACCACTGCTATTGCAGAGGCCTGGGCTCGGCTTGACCACAAGTTTGATCTGATGTACGCTAAGCGTGCCTTTGTTCACTGGTATGTGGGTGAGGGGATGGAGGAGGGAGAGTTCTCTGAGGCCAGAGAGGACATGGCAGCTCTGGAGAAGGATTATGAGGAGGTTGGAGTCGACTCTATTGAGGGGGAGGGAGAGGATGAAGGAGAGGAATAGGGCATACCACATTAATTAATCTAACTCAAAAGTGTAAGTCCTGAACAATATACGGGACACAATATATTGCATTTGTTTTAGATGTGTAAACTTGTGTTTAAGTTCCAAATATTACAAACGTACATTACATTTCATGTAACTGACGCTTTTATCCAAAGCGACTTCCAAACACATTCACACGATGGGGCAGCATCGGGAGCAATTCAGGGTTCACTGTCTTGCCCAAGAAGACTTCAACATGGTCATGGTCATGCTCACTGTAGTTGTAAAAAGCTATTTAAATGGTTCTTTTCTGGTTTTCTGGTTTAAACTGTAAATAAATCTGGAAAAATAACAGGCCTTCTTGTACTGTTTTTCATACTGCACCTTACCTCACACATCTGTGAGAACTAGTCATTTGACCTATTGGAGTTCCCTTCTTCACTTGGCAGTATCCTTCTCTGCTATTTTCCTTCCTTTACCATCTGTAATCTTATGCCGTTCCTCTGTGACATATGAAATTAAATGATTTTTTTCTGACATGCATTCAGATTATAGAGTTTATAGAGATTAGAGAGAGAATTGTGAATCACAAAGCAATGTTTTAATCTTAATAATATATTGCATTTAATATCCAAGAAATTACATTGAGCCTGATGGACCACAACCTCCAGCCAGAGGGGAGGGGTTCAAAGAGTTTGTGAGATGAGCTGATGATACACTGCAGTCTGCCATTGTCCTTGGCAGTGGCAGCGGCGTACCAGATGGTGACGAAGCAGGTGAAGATGGACTCAGTGACGGCAGCGTAAAAGTGCACCGTCATTGTCTTCGGCGGGTTGAACAGGTTGAAATTCTTCAGCTGCCGCAGGAAGTACAGCCTCTGTTTTGCTTTTTTGATGAGACTGCTGACGTTCAGCCCCCGCTTGAGGTCCCGGGAGATAGAGCCCAGGAAGTGGAAGGCGTCACCCAGGGTGATGGTGGACAGGTGGGGCTGCATACTTTCCCAGAAATCCACAACCATATCCACCTGTCTTCAGAGGGTTAAGCTTCAAGCTGTTCTGACTGCACCACGTCGCCAGATGGTCAAGTAGGCGGATTCATCCCCATCAGAGATGAGTCCAATTAGGGTGGGGTCGTCCGCAAACCATTTTTTTTTTTTACATTTAGTTCAGTTTAGAGGTATATTGTGTATTTGTGACTTGGATGCTATAATTACCCATGGAGATTTTAAAAAGTACTTTATTCAACCATTGTCATCAGGCATCATGTGAGCAGAGCCAAAGCAAAGCAACTTTTGACACATCCCAAGATCAAACCTCATCCCATCTAGTCAGGTAACCCTAACCCGCATGATTTCATATAAGTCTGTATGATATCCATACATACTTTCAAAATCACAATTACTGCACTATTGCAATATATTTATATTCTAATCTTAAATCTCGGACCATACTGATATTGCACTATTCCTTCAATATCAGACCATATACTGATATTGCACTATTCCTTCCCTTTCTTCAATTGTTACTGTATATATTTTTTGTAAATTTCTAAATTCAATTGCATTGTTATACTGTATACTTAACAGTATTTATTATATTTCTCACTGTCCTCTCTGTTTTTTTTTTGAGAGCAAAGATTAACCAGTCAAATTCCTTGTTTGTTTGCACAAACCTGGCCAATAAAGCTGATTCTGATTCTTATAATTTTCCCCCACTGTTAGCTTGGTTATTATAGGCAACTTACGTAAAAGTAGCAAACAATGTCGACTAATATGTTAGAGGTTTGATCTTGGGATGTGCAAAAAAATTGTTTTGCTTTGGCTTTGCTCACATGATGCCTGATGGAAATAGATTGGATAAAGTACTTTCTAACATGGGTATTAACAGCAAGTCACAAATGCACAATGTATAACTAGAAACTGAACTAAATGAATGAAAGAATAATGGTACCTGGTGTATATGGTGCAAGTCTAGCTGTATAATTTGTATAGAACGGTGGTTTATTGTATATAGATGAGGATTGTATACGTAACCAGTGAATCAATATAGACAGGTACATATGCAGAGAAGTACACTGCTGAGGTAGCCTACATGGTAAAGAAAAAAAATAAGTCAGGATTTGAGGTTGAATAAATTCAACATTTACCAATATGCTCAGATTTGCAGGGAATGAAGGAATATTTAAATGTTAAGAACCCTAAAACAGAGGAATAGCAGGTTCTCCCATTTATTATAAATACTTAAATTCCTGCTTTTGCTCCAGCCTTTTTTTTTCTATTTTTTTTTTTCTTCAATAAATGTGGACCTCTGGTGGCTTTATAATGTATACCCAAGAGAGAGGATGCGATGGAAAGTAAACCCACCAGGTGCCAAAGAAATGTCTTGGATATCAAATAGCCTATATAAAAAGATTGGCAAACCCATAGCAATATTTTTCTCTTCCAATGAAAATGTTGGCCGTTAATTTAGCCACGCACCTTTCATAAACTCATGAACCATTTCGACACAGGAAGTGGTACAACATATGCAATACATCCGTTCTCTTAATACATCCATGAATACAGCACTTAAAAAAAAAACGTAGCACCCTGTGCCTGTGCATGGATGGAGGGCAGTGCCCTGCCCTGCAGCGAAAAGTTGATAAAATCAATCTTTCGAGAATCGCAACCCGACGTCAGGCTGCGGTGGCCAATCATGACGTGGTGTCAGAGGCCCGTACAGCCGTACTGTAAACATCCCTATCTCTATCGCTGCCACAATAAAAATTAAAAAACCGGTTAGGGTAAAAAAAAAACAAAAAAAAAACACAAGCACTTAACTGCCCAAGTGTTTGTGAAACAACAGCCGACTGTTTCCTGGAACGAGCACCAGCACAAAGCACTCCGATAGAAATAAAATGGATCCTCCTCTCTTTCTCCGTAAAATGATGCCGCCTTTTAGGTGCGGTCTGATATGTCTGTAAATAATCTGACGGAAAACAATTGTGAAATATAAAGTCTACTTGTGCTACATTCTGGGGAATTAAAGAACACAGCAGAACGTCACACAAATGGGCCATTTTAAGGTACACTCCCACGGCCGGGCCGACTGATCTACTGAATGAATGAGCCCTAGTCCGCGCAGTTACACAGAGCATCTTTGCTAAGCTAGCGCCAATGTCTGGCTAGCAGCTACGCACACATGCCTACGCAGATCTCAGCGATGAGTGCCCCCATTTTCCCGCAGAGCTCGTGGCGCATTTGACTTTTTCCTTTCAACCAATGGGAAGCGGACTCACGTGACTTCCGACCAATAGGATACAGCAGCACTTTTCCGCCGGGTAAGAGAGTATAAATAACCCCGCCTAGGAACAAACGTCAGTTACTTCTTACACTGGACTCATAAAGGCCTGTGTGTGAGAGCTAACTTTGCCGGTTTCCTCTGCGTTATCTTGACTTCTACGGAACCCACCGCTTCAATAATCATGGTGAGTATAGAAATAGTGTTTCTTTACCTTTTTACGTGTTTCGTTTTATCTAAATTCAACGATATGAATGTGCGTCACCACGCGGTAGCCTAGTTTCACGTACTTATCATTTTAATTAAGAAACATCAACTGCCTACATGCGAAGAAAACTATTAAGGTGTAGGACGGTTACCAATTATCGTCGTCAGTAGGTCGTTTTAACTGTAATGTTGGTAAATTAAGTGTAACACGACAGGCCGCAGTCCACAAGTTCAATCGTAGCTGCCAGTTTCCGGTGTTAGCTCTCCTGTTTGCCCATTGACCCAGTTTAGTGTTAGGTCAATGGGCTTTTCATACTGAAACATTCCTCTCTTTTACCGCCTGTTTGACGAGGCCTGGCCTGTATGAAACTGCAACCACAGGCGTTTCAAACAAAACCGTTTCGCTCAAAGCCTAATTGGGCTTTTTATATGAATCTTTCACGCTGTAAAGGCTTAACGTTACTAATTTTTGTATTAAAATCTGGAACTACAGCCGAGTTTGGCTTGTTTCATCACAAAACTCCGATGGGAAAATGTTAAATTTGTTTGTTTTTTTGTTAAAGGGAACAACGCCCTTTTTTTTTTTCTCCTTTTTTTTTATTTATAAATTCATACATTATATTCCTATGTCTAAGACGGTCAAATATTAATAGTACCCTTACTACACTCACAAATCTAATCGAAAACTAGAGTGCTGAAATTCAAATGTACGCTGTTAAGTAACGTTATAAGTCTGGAACTGCTCCATGCCTAATGGATTGGGAAAGAGGTTATAGATTACCTACGTTTACATGGCATACAATATTCGGGGTCTTGCCCTTATTCCGAACAAAACTGTACTCCGACTAAGTCGTTTACGTGGCTAATGAAAATGAATATTCAGAATTTTAAAACTGACTATGCTGATAACATGAAAGAATCAAAGAATATTGTGTAGTGGAATATTAGTATGCATGTAAACTTACTCAAGGGAATGATATGAGCATAGAAACTATTTATTAATTTAACTTGTATGGGTACATATTCAGAGTCACAACTGAGAAAGTATCGCCTTTACACTCTATTGAGCAGCTCCAGACTTTATACTTGATGATGTCACAAGTTTGAGCTGTCTCTGGTTTCTGGCTTTAAGGGGGTAGAGGGTAAATGACTGTATCAGGTGACTTTAGTCATATTTTGGTAACTGGTTCTTTACAAAAGAGCCTATTGCTGATTTTAAATCCTTGCATTAGCTCTAGTGTGCTCTAGTCTATTTAAAAAGAGATTCCAACACTACTTTTCTTTCAACAGCGTGAGTGTATCTCAGTGCACGTTGGTCAGGCTGGTGTCCAGATTGGCAATGCCTGCTGGGAGCTTTACTGCCTGGAACATGGCATCCAGCCGGACGGACAGATGCCAAGTGACAAGACTCGTGGAGGAGGAGACGATTCCTTCAACACCTTCTTCAGTGAGACTGGAGCTGGAAAACACGTCCCCAGAGCTGTATTTGTCGACCTGGAGCCCACTGTCATCGGTAAGTGTCATCACATCTGGCTCCCCTTTTTTTTTTTTTTTTAATTCTTAAATCCACTGTCAGTCAAACCCTCCTATAATTTATGCCTATTCCTTTCAGATGAGGTGCGCAGTGGGACTTACCGCCAGCTGTTCCACCCTGAGCAGCTGATCACCGGCAAGGAGGACGCTGCCAACAACTACGCCCGCGGACACTACACCATCGGCAAAGAGATCATCGATGTGGTGCTGGACCGGATCCGTAAACTGGTGGGTGTATTCAGATTAGAAGTTCATTTTACATTGTGCGCTAGAATATTACATTAAATGGATCAGGCTTATTGCCAAGTAGATTTCCACATACAAGGAATTTGCCTTGGTATTTTGGTTCATAACTAACATGCAAGACAGCAAATGAAAAGTTCTACTCAAGAATCTTAATATAAAATAGAAACTTTTACAATAAAATTATATTAAATGTTATTAAAATGAAAAGAGCTGTACAGTGTTTTTGAAATGAGAGGATGGCCTGCAAAAGTTCACTGTACTAAAAAAAAGTGCAATGTAGGTAATCAATTAACGGTCTGTCTCTCTCTCTCTGTCGTCAGTCGGACCAGTGCACCGGCCTTCAGGGCTTCCTGGTTTTCCACAGCTTCGGGGGTGGCACCGGCTCTGGTTTCACCTCCCTGCTGATGGAGCGTCTGTCTGTCGACTACGGCAAGAAGTCCAAGCTGGAGTTTTCTGTCTACCCAGCTCCCCAGGTGTCCACCGCTGTGGTGGAGCCCTACAACTCCATCCTGTGCACCCACACCACCCTGGAGCACTCTGACTGTGCCTTCATGGTGGACAACGAGGCCATCTACGATATCTGCCGTAGGAACCTCGATATCGAGCGTCCTTCTTACACCAACCTCAACAGGTTGATCAGTCAGATCGTGTCCTCCATCACTGCTTCCCTTCGTTTCGATGGTGCCCTCAATGTTGATCTGACAGAGTTCCAGACCAACTTGGTGCCATATCCCCGTATCCACTTCCCCCTGGCCACCTATGCCCCTGTCGTCTCTGCTGAGAAGGCTTACCATGAGCAGATAACGGTGTCTCAAATCACCAACGCCTGCTTTGAACCAGCCAACCAGTTGGTTAAATGTGACCCTCGCCACGGCAAATACATGGCCTGCTGCCTTTTGTATCGTGGTGATGTGGTGCCCAAAGATGTAAATGCTGCCATTGCCAGCATCAAAACCAAACGTTCCATCCAGTTTGTGGACTGGTGCCCCACTGGTTTCAAGGTGGGCATCAACTACCAGCCGCCCACTGTAGTTCCTGGTGGAGACCTGGCCAAGGTCCAGAGGGCTGTGTGCATGCTGAGCAACACCACTGCTATTGCAGAGGCCTGGGCTCGGCTTGACCACAAGTTTGATCTGATGTACGCTAAGCGCGCCTTTGTTCACTGGTATGTGGGTGAGGGGATGGAGGAGGGAGAGTTCTCTGAGGCCAGAGAGGACATGGCAGCTCTGGAGAAGGATTATGAGGAGGTTGGAGCTGATAGTGTGGGAGATGAGGATGATGAAGGAGAGGAGTATTAAATAGGCATACATTCCCCTTTATTGATCTCTGATCGGTGCCTTTTTATCAATGTGAAAAAAATAAAGTTTTACCGACCAAAGTTATCGTTTGTTCTCCTTAATACACTCCCTGTTAAAAGTTAATGTGACAAGTCTGTATAAAATGGGGTTCTAATTTTATCTGATGGTCACTTTGATTAAAAAGTTTCGCACTTCAGGCACTTGGGGGCAGTGGTGTTCAACAGATGTTCTTAAACAGAACTGGCAATGGCAAACTACTCTAAATTTGAAATGGTTGCAGTTAGATGGCTACTAAATTACTATAACTGCATCAGATGTTAGCATACCATTTGAAGATCTTATGTTTACTAAGTCCAGTGGTGATTATTTTTTTATTAATGGAAGAAGAACATGGTCTGGTTTCAAATAGGGTGTGGTATTCACTGTGGCCCAAGGGGAGGTAGGGGGGAGGGGGGTCTTCTGCTGGCAGACAGGTGGGCTTTAAAAATACTTAGCTCTGCTGTTGCCAAACTGGATAATGAATAATACGGTTAAAAAAAATCATGGAATATAATATACAGAGCCAATATTGGCAAGAAGCAACATACTTGGGCAAAAATACACAATCACAATTGTAAGTTTTATTTTCAGCTTTGCAGTTTTGAATAGGTTTGGCTACAAACAAATGCATTTCTTCCCTTTTGAAATTCAGCAATGTTATTTAATTTCATTAAATGCTCAAACAGTCAAAACAGAATTGCTTCTACATTACAGTATATGAATAGTTTTATTGCACTCACATTGAGTTCATCTGACAAATGTCTGTTAATGCATTTAGATAAACTTACTGGGTTCAAATGTATTACCAAATAAGAGATTTACTAAAACTAACTTTGTAGTTTTTTATTTTTTTTTCTTTGCATGAAAACCATGCACAACCAGTATGGTGTTCATTTGCAAAGGCAGAACCTTTTCCTTTGTCCTTTTTAAAATCCACATATTAACTGGCTAAATAGAACAAGAGAAATATTAAACTGCACATCTGGAGAGTGCTGTCCTCAAAATAAGACCTGGAGTTAAGAACCATTTTATATCGGTTTCCCTGTGTCACAAAATAACGAGGTAATCTGACTCCTTTTGGGGGGGGGACATTTCTTTTTTAGGGTTGTATGTTTGCCGCTGACAAAAATCCTACAACAGAATACGGTGAATGCTGAAAAGATGTGCACTTCAGAACGGTACAAAAATACAGACACATAACACACAAAGTGCCCTCATGCGTACAAAAAAATTTGAAGTATGTGGCTCAAAAGCACAACAGGCCCTGAATATAACGCGGTGTGCAACAAGAGTGGACAGTTTTCTACACTGAAACATACATGGATAGCTCACAGGCAAAACCACCCAGCCCGCCTCCTGCTGCTACGGTTGCATTAATACAAATACGTAGATTGAGAAACCTTGACTACAACATACAGTGATCGTTTTAAATAAGCTTTTTTTCCCCCCTGCCTGCTCATTCTATCGCAAAACATACACACCTCTCGTTTTAAAACCACCTGGGTGCTAAACCGCATCCGTTATGAGAACCGCCCCAGGGACATAGCACAGTGACACTCGTAAGCTTCCTATTTTCCTTCTCTATTTTGTTTTGCAGCTCCACAAACCAAAGCAGCAGAATGACAATAAATGCATTATTAAATCCCAGTGAAAATAGGAAGTTTCACAGTGTAGTACACCACAGTCTCAAACGCTATTAGCCAAAAATGTAACTCTCTAGATTCTTTGGAGACTGAACAAGATGAAAACGATAAAGTGGCTATTTACTTAGCGTTGGCTTACAGTTTGCAGCATTTCAACAGTATTTACTTGATTTCAGACTCCTACTATAAAGGATTCAGGTTTTTTAACCACACGCTGGACATCGCAGATTATTAAAATAATGACCGGAACAGTTATAACGCCTAAATCTCTTAGCGCTTACGCTGCGGTTGAATTTGTGTCTCGTCAATCAAGTTGAAGGCATAGTGGAGAGAATATTCCGTCTGCGTATGTTATCGGCATTCCTTCGTTATGCAAACATATATCTTGTTGACAAAGTGTAACTGCCTACTGAGATTGTCTAATCGACACTTGTGACAAAGATGAATTGAGACTTCTCGAGCGCCGCGTCCCCAGCGTAGGCGCCGAGAACGTGCTCTACCATCCAGCCCCCGAATTTAACATACAAACGGCGTCGTATTCAGATGTACCGAATCAGGTTTCGTGTCCTTCAGTTTGTCAAACCTCTGGAAAGAGAGGAGCTTCACAGAGCCTCACGCAGTCCCACCAGCCAAAACCTGTCGAGGAGCTGCTGGGGGTCTGTATGAGGCGTCTTTGGCTCCTCGGCGGTCATCTTTGATCTCTGGTCCTAACTAAGGAGGAGGAGGAGGAGGTAGGCTGTCTCTCTCCAACACCGCCGGTGACCTGCAAGGGAAAAAAAACCAACGATTTGTCTTTTAATGGACTCCTTTCAGTTTTTCCCCCCCAGCAAGTTTTGACATGTTTATTTATTTACCTGAGGTGGTGGACAATGTCTCATGACAAAATGTGTACGAAGAGAATGGCCAGCCCGATGTTGAGCAGGATGACCATGCAGATCATGATGGTGTTTGGGCCCTTTGAAAGAAAGGAACGAATATGAGATATGAGGACAGCAGTCTCGCTTTGCCAGACTAGCGAGACCTTCTTCCTCCGCAGCGCTGCGGAAGAAGGTCTCGCCTAGTCCACACAGCATTCCGGGGATGGGAGAAAAACGTGCTCTGGTTTTAATGGCATTTCTTTAAAACCAATCACACATCGTCATGGGCGGCGCTAAGCTCCGCACGGAGCCGCTGTAAAACGGCCTCGGGAAGGAACTTGTTTTGGTGGAACGTGTGTACGTTCAAAAGTTGTTTTAGTCGTGCGAGAGAAAACTCTGATTGGACAGATAGTCTATTTCTGCTGGTATGGTCGTTTTAAATCGTTGGCTTTATCCCTCAATTACATTCTCTGGAGACCATTTTGGAAAACACTGTGATAACTAGAGCCCTGTAACAATAAAGCTGGGATTGAGAGACAACATGTAGTGCATGTCATGTAAAGAGATGGATATACAGTCCCTCCAGAAAAACGCAATTAAGCGATCGCATAATTCAATGCATAATCAGCCACGGTCTGCATATTTATGCGGGGGCCGCATTTTTTCAAATACGCCTCTTTTTTTTTTTCATCAAACCGCAGTTTTTGCAAGTTCCTGCAATTTTTGCAAGTTCCTGCAATTTTTGCAAGTTCCTGCAATTTTTGCAAGTCCCCGCAATTTCATCGCATAAAATTGCATAAATATCCTGCATATTGCATCGCATTTTTTAAGAAAACGTGCCGCATAATCAAGGATTTTTGCCCGCAACAATCACAAAAAAAAATTTTCTGGAAGGACTATCAAAGTCATAATGAAGTGCTCTCTTTAGAGACAAGGTGACTTTCATGGCTTTAGACCAGTGGTTCTAAAGGAGACAAAAACTGTAAAAATGACAAAAACTTGTAAAAAGAAGGAAGGAAGGCAAGAATAGGTCAAAATAGTATAAAAAACTTCAAAAACAGTGACATAAGAAGAGAAAAGTGAGAAACTTGTAAAAAGTAGAAGGACAGTAGAAGGAAGAAAGGCAAGATTAGGTTCAAAGAAGGCGACACAAATGTCACATTTTTGGTAGGAAAAAAAAAAAGGTCTACATAAAGAGGAACAAATGTTCTGGACAACAGCCTTGTAACTATTAAACATTTTGTTAAATATCTCACGTACCCTCTACAGTCCTCCAAAGTACCCCTAGGGGTACACGTACCCCCCATTTGAGAAACACTGCTTTAGACGATACTCTACTCTGATAACGTCAAGCTAAATGTTTTAGCTAAACAAGGCAAAAAAAAAAAAAAAAAAAATCTATAGCCACGCTAGCGGCTCTGTGAGGTTGTACTTTGGCACAGCTGTGCTTTGAGCTAAATGCTAATGTCAGCATGCTAACATGCTCCCAAGGACAATGCTAACATGCTGATGTTTAACAGATATAATGTGCCATCTTTCTTTAGCTTGTTAGCGTGCTTACGTTTGCTAATCATTACTGAACAGTTGTGTGTACAGGAATGCAATTAGCTTAGCAGGTATTTGGTCAGGGAGCGTATTCTATGTTCCCCAGCTCAATATCCTCTTAATAAGACACATTAAGACCTTTCAGTGGGTTTTTATGTTTACGTGTTTAAGTCACCCAGCTACAGCTTATAGCCTACTGATGTTACACTTCTTGATGTCTTCACAGTGGCTGAATGGATTTTTACCATTCAAACTGCATTTGAAACGTCCATCTCCCTTTATGATTTAGCAATGAACTGCGACGTTAACCCTTACCAATCTCTGACAATGTTAGTTTATATCAAGAGACGTATATAGATATTTGTAAATCTTTGTAATCACTAGGAAGACAGATGTAAAGTGTATCTTATGCGTTATATTGAGGGAATATAGAACTGGGGAACATAGGGATGACCCCATTTGCTCCTGAAGGGAACACGAATGTCTGTAAATTTCATGCCAATCAATCCGACAGTTGTTGACACATTTTACTCAAAACTATCAATGTGAACCTGCCGGTGCCGCTTAGAGGAATCGTCAGTAGGATCCTGAATGTCCTTAGAAAACATCACGTGAACGTGTGGAATGGTTGTTGGGATATGCGGCGGACCGGCTGACAGACTGACATTGCCGACGGCCCTTATAGCCTGTAGCTGCTCACGCGCCAGAAATAGTCAAATGTGAGTCGATGTGTATGTTTACTATCTTACCTCCAGCTCCAAAGACTCGGCAGTCACCTCGGGACTTGGGCTCGACACCATGGCCTTCAGTCTGGCTTCTGCTTTGGGCTCCACCTTCGGGGCTGGTTTGGCAACAATGGCTTTGTCTTCCACTTGCTTTGGTACCGTTTTAGGTTCAAGACTTGGTTTCGGGGACGGAGCTGGGCTGGGTTGCCGCTTTGGCAACGGCTTTGCCTCCGCTTTGCTGGACGGCCTGCTCACCTCCCTGGACTCCACTTTGTTCTCGGAGACGGACGGCGCTCGTTGGCGGACTGATGGAGCCCTTTCAGTTTTGACCTCGTTGATTTTAGGCTCGGGGGTGACCGCTTTGGAAGACACTTTGGAGATGGGGCGCGGGGCTTCTTCTTCTTCTTCTTCATCTGGCGAGATGAGGCTATTCCTTACAGGGGCAGTGGACGCTGGCGTGACATCAGGGGCAGCGGGCGCAGGCGTGACATCCGGAGCTTTCACCTCTGAGTCAAACTTCTGCAGGGGCTTGATCTCCAGGTCCGAGCCCTGCTCTATCTTGATGCTCTGACGGCTGGGGGTGCGAGAGGGGCCACGACTGCCGGGGGCCCCCGCGCCTTCGGGTGCAGCCGAGGCAGGAGCAGGAGCGGAGGTTGACGGGGTAGTGGGGCGACTGTTGGGCCTGCTGTTGGATTTACTGCTACCCTTACTGCCCCCGCCTTTAATGCTTCTGTCTTCGTTCCAGCTTCCCGGACTGAGGAGTTTGGGCTCTTCCTTGCTGATGATGCCTGGGCTGGGGGAGGGGGTGCGGGCTGGGGACGAGCCGGGCATGAGGCTGTCCAGTTCATTCATGAGCGGGCTTTCGGGCGGCGTGGGCAGGGGCTCCTCCTCGGCTAGCAGCGGCTCATGCATGACGGTCTCTATGTGCTCACTTCCCTCCCCGACCTCCAGTAACACTCTCTTCTTCAGATACTCAGGACCTGGGGGAGATCAGTTCAACCAGCATATGAGGGTCATTCATCAAACTGGGGAGTAGGCTATGTGATTTATCGACATTTGATAAATATGAGTCAGTAAAATTATCATTGTTTGTTAAGTTCAAAGTGACATTTGATATACATTTGAATATATTTCTGTTATTTCCTAGTTAACTGTTACCATGGAGCACTCCTTTCTCTCTCCTCCTACAAGACTAATTAGTTGACTACAATAGGAAATAACTACTGGACATCTATTCAGAAACTGACTTCTTAATAATCCCCTGCTTTCCTCAACCCAGTCTAATTAAGGAAGCAGCTACTGAGTCTGTTAAGAGTTAAAGGTGGCTACCCTTTATAATGATCAACTTTATTGCACATTTTTGGTTGTTCTTTTGCTCACACTTCAGAGACAAACAAGTGTAAGAAATACCAAAGAAAAACACTTCACTATATAATATTATAAGAATATAAATATAACATTAAAGGTCCCATGGCATGAAAATGTCACTTTATGAGGTTTTTTAACATTAATATGCATTCCCCCAGCCTGCCTATGGTCCCCCAGTGGCTAGAAATGGTGATAGGTGTAAACCGAGCCCTGGGTATCCTGCTATGCCTTTAAGAAAATGAAAGCTCAGATGGGCCGATCTGGAATCTTCTCCTTATGAGGTCATAAGGAGCAAGGTTACCTCCCCTTTCTCTGCTTTGCCCGCCCAGAGAATTTGGCCCACCCATGAGAGAGAGAGAGACGAGAGACATCGTGGCTTTTAGGGGACCACTAAGGCCTATATAAAAGAGACTTCAGATACAGTATTAGGGGACCACTAAGGCCTATATAAAAGAGACTTCAGATACAGTATTAGGGGACCACTAAGGCCTATATAAAAGAGACTTCAGATACAGTATTAGGGGACCACTAAGGTCTATATAAAAGAGACTTCAGATACAGTATTAGGGGACCACTAAGGTCTATATAAAAGCATCCAAAAAGCAGCATGTCATGGGACCTTTAAGAATAAAAATGTTTACGTCAAAGTAAAAGTGAAATATGAAAGGCTGGTGATACATTTTAGCTATTGTCAACAAATCAAATGAATAGACCAAAAGCAACAATACATTATAGTCTGCCAATTTGTTTCTACTGAAGAAACAAACAGACTTTGATTTAAAAAAAAAAAAAGCTAAATAATTGTCCAAGTTTATTTAATGGGGACTATTTTGGACAACAATGGAGCACTATGGCACAGATAATACTACACCGGCCTCTCCTTTAAATTGTGAGGCTACATTTTTGTTTTCCGCAGTGCAAATGAACCAGATGGTGCACACGCTGACACTGTACGTCTGTGTTGTCGTCTCCTTAGTGAGAGATCTGTCATGAAAGAATGCACAGCAGGACTCAGCCAGGCTTCGTCTATTTCTAGTTTTAGTCCGAGAGAATTTGTGAAGCCACTCACAAAGCTGGATGACTTTCTGATTCCCTAACACTCTCTGCTGAGGGAGAACGCCAAGAGAAAAATAGCAGGAGGCTCCTAAATGGCTGCTGTGCTTTTGTGTGAACGTGTAAAAGCCAGACCCACGATGAAACTGATACGATCGCTTCGACCTAACAAGATGTTCCTTTTTTAGACATTCAAATGCGACTACCCTTGCGGTGAGCCTCAGCCAAGGATCTGCTGAAGTAAAAGTCCTGCATTCAAAATGTTACTATTAGCATCAAAATATACTTACAGTACAGAAAGTAAAAGTACAAATTATTCAGAATGTCCCATTTCAGAATATATCATATTGCTGTATTATACTTATTGACGCATTAATGTGTATGTTTGTCACTTGGTGGGGCTTATTTAAAAAAAAACAACTATATATACTTTACTAGCTGGTGTCAATAAAGTCTTATCTTAATCCATAATATGACATCATAATGTATTTGTTGATTATATTTTGTATTGTTAAACTGAATCTGTAACGTATTAAATAGGTATCAAGTACAAGTAAATGTGGAGGAGGAAATTATTTCTTTTTGCCGTGCGGTGAAGTAGAAGTATAAAGAAGCAGAAAATTGAAACACCTCAAAAAGTACCTCAAAATTGCACTTAAGTACAGTACTTGAGTAAATGTACAGTTACATGGCTATCAGTTATGATCAGTTATACTTGCTGTTTTTCTTCAGTAAGTAAATTGTAATGTTAATGTCATACCATCTTTGCTCCAGCTGAACAATACACACACATATACACTACCGGTCAAAAGTTTGGGGTCAATTTCCATTCCACTCCATTACAGATTAGAAATCAGTTGCATTGTTTTTTTAACCAGGGCGGCAGTTTTCAGATGACATTATGTGCTTACATAATTGCAAAAGGGTCCTTCAATATTTTCTCAGTTAGCCTTTTAAAATGATATCAGATTAGTAAACAGAATGTGCCTTTGGAACGTTGGATGAATGGTTGCTGATAATGGGCAATGTAGATATTGCATTAAAGATCAGCCACTTCTTTCTACAACAGTCGAGAACCCTTTTGCAATTATGTAAGCACATAATGTCATCTGAAAACTGCTGCCCTGGTTAAAAAAAACAATGCAACTGATCTCAGCTGGTATTCTGTCTATAATGGAAATTTCTAAGTGACCCCAAACTTTTGACCGGTAGTGTATACAGGGATTAAAGTTCTCCGTCGCTAGACAGATTTCCGTCAATTTGATTTTTAGAAATGCCGTATCTGAGATCGATGCAGATCCGATGTATCACTTTTTATTTTTATTTTTGTAAAGCAAAAAATAGGCCACAAATATTAGGTCCGTTGGTCCTTTGGAGGTCGTGTGTGTGTTATATTTGTATTGACTCTGCATTTAGTGATGCATTCAAGCCAGTTGGGAAAGAAGGGCACTGACCTGGCTGGTAGAAGGAAGGGGAGAGCTCTTTGGCCACCAGTCTGGCGATGCTGGACTCACTGTTGGAGGCCTGTGCAGCCTGATCAGCCCCATCGGACTTGGCCTTTGCATGGGTCGTCCTGCAGGGGAACACACATGCGACACGATTCATAAATCACTGGTACTACAACAATCATCCAGACGTTTTATTTCCATGCTACTGTTTACTGTTACTGCATTAGTTATAATCTGAAAGAGGTCATTTCAACATGGTGCCGCTCCCTCCGTGCATCGAAAATAGCATGTGTGTTGCTATCTAACACTGTGTATTGTTTCTCATTCATCAGGCACTCTGAGAGCGCAGACCTTTGCCAAGGCAAGGCCCATTTCACTGGAGCTGTATGCATCACTCCAGTGACTTATCTCTGTCTCATGGAAATATGTGTGATGAGTCTTTAGTTACTTGCCAGCCATAACTCATTGTCCTGCTGGGGGTGATAAAAATATAATTTATTTCTGTCCCAGCCCAACAGCAGAAAGTGACACCTCCTCTCTCGATAGCTATTAATACTAAGGAGCCATATGACCAGCAGCCACGCACCCATTGAATACTGTAAACAATCCCCTTTACTGTAGTATTTTTGGTTAAACTGTTTTAAGCCATCTATTAGGTTTCCCATTCAAGGTTCATACATAAGGTCAAGATCAAAGTCAGCATACATTTAGTCTGGATGCGATGACGGTTCATTTACCGGATAGTTCCGGCGTTGCTGGAAGTTCTGCAGGATTCCCTTACCTTCCGCTTTCTATGTGTTTGTGTTCTAACCTCTGAGCTACCTAGCTAACGTTCCATGCTGAAAATGGCAAGTTTTGGAGAAAATTTGCATTGCGGAAGGCAGGCCTGCTTGGTTCTTTCGGGGAATGGTTGTAAAGATTTACAAAAATATGTTTATGGCATTTCCTCTCTAACTGGGACGTTTTGGGACCGATTGGCAGGGATTTGATATGGACAAAAATACACACGGCAATACATTGGTAAGAGCAAATGAGGTTTAACCATGCATCCAGGTAATTTACATAGCTCACGTTACTGTATCGTGTGAACAGTTAACTTCATTTAATATTGTATATGGCGTTTTCTTTTGTGGGGAGCAAATGTTCCAACTAAACACGTTCCTTCCCGAGACTATTTTACAGAGCCACCGTCTTTGCAACCGGAGATAAGCGCCGCCCAAGACGACTGTGATTGGTTTAAAGAAATGCAAACGACCCAGAGCATTTATTTCTCCTATCCAGACCTTCCTCCACAGTGCTGTGGAGATAGGTCTGGCAATGCGTGCTACTAGCATGCATTAAACACACATAAAGATATGACATAATGACATATACTGCAGAACACATAATATGAAAGTAAAACCCATGCTTTAGCAATGCATAGTATTTCACAATATTTATAGTATTGTATTCTGCCAATTTAACAACTGCATCATTAACTAATCTCCATTGTACAGTTGCTGTTTAAGCCCGACCAACCATCCCAAAACTAAAGATAATCACTTTATAATTGCACATATAAAGAAACACAGCAATCCTCACATTTGAGAAGATGAAAGTAGTGAATTTTAAAATGTATCAAAATTGATATTTGTATATATTTATTTTCTGTTGAACCACCAATCACTTCAGAGTCATGTATATCTTTTTGGTTTGGTTCAGCAGAATTGTGCCTGTTTAGCAGATATGTTTACCATGTTCACCACAGTAGTTATAGTTGTATTTTGACCTGATTGTGGCGCTAGATGAAAAGTCAGGGGATCACCAAAGTTATTACAGTTTATCCTGAGGGGGGACATTAATCTGTGTCCCACAATTCACGCCATTCCCTCAAATAGTTTGTGGCAAAACTTTCTAAACTATGGTGGCTTTCTGAGTATGGTTAACTGCTCCTCAGATCTCTGCAGGGTAAATCCAGACAGCTAGCTAGACTATCTGTCCAATCTGAGTTTTCTGTTGCACGACTAAAACAACTTTTGAACGTACACATGTTCCACCAAAACAAGTTCCTTCCCGAGGCTATTTTGCAGAAGCAGCATTATTGTGGCCGTCCCATAGCGCCGCCCAAGACGATTGTGATTGGTTTAACCATTGTGTTCTTTTCTTTTTCTGGGTTAAACGTTTTTGTCACTTTTCCAGATGTTTTTTAAGCATTTCCTGACTTCTTTGTAATTTTTTTTTCAAGTTTGTCATTTTTCGCAATGTTTTTTCCATTTTATTTCCATATAAATATTTCTGCGTCTTTTCCAATGTTTTTTGAAGCTTTTTCCATCATTTTTGTCACTTTTGTCAACGTTCTTTAATCATTTCTTTTCTCCAAATGTTATAAAATTGAATAAAACATCCAAATTCAATATAAGTGGTGGACTGATCATTTATTTTACTTGTGAAGAGCGTTGTATGGAACCATCCATCTTATTTTGTTTGACATTTTGGTTGATAGAAAACCAAATTTCTACTATAGAAATGTTTTGAAAGTGGGTCAAATTTGACCCGAGGACAATAGGAGGGTTAAAGAAATGCCAATAAACCAGAGCACCCCATCCCAGAATGCTGTGTGGACCAGCCAGACCTTCCTCCGCGGCACTGTGGAAGAAGGTCTTGCAATGCGAGACTAGGGGATCACCAAAGTCATTAGGCTTCATCTACTGGGGAACATGAATATCTGTACCAAATTGAATGGCCGCTTGTGCATTAGTTGTTGGGATATTTCAGTCCGGGACAAAATGTTGGACTAACCGGCAAACAGAGCGCTAGCGTGCGTGGCTAAAAACTCGGCATCTGAATGCGGAGAGAGTTCAAGGCTTACTGCTGCACATTAACTGAGAGAATTACTGATTGTGATTACTCTGTGGATACTTGACATACTGTAACTTTACACTGAGCTGAAAATAGCTGGTCCACTTGAAGACTCAGTGGGGAAGGTGCTTCCCATCGGAACAATTAGAGACTCCTGAGGCTCCCTGTTTGAGATAGATGAGCTCCACCTGTCCACACACAGTCAGCACCTCCGTCCTCTTCCAGGAACCTCAGAACCCTCAAATCTCACATGTTTATAATTACACTGAAATCTTTCAATAAAGAAAGAGTTATAATAACAACAGCTGCCATTTTTAGCAACGAGCTTTTCGGTACAAGGCAACGGTACAGTTTAAACCTAAATCCTACCCCACAAATACAACACATAAAAGAAACACACTTTAGGATCACACCATTTAATTTTGCCAGCTGCCTACTACTTATGAAGTATCATATGTAGTTTTAAATGTATTGAATGCATAAAAAATGTGTATTTGACAAAATCTATCATGTGACTGAAATGTGGCTCTTAATGGATGAGGTTGACGTTTGCTTCTCATTGTCAACAAATCCCATTAAACAATCCCCGAAACGTGTTAGTTTAGTTTTTCAGTACTTCCTGGCTTTCCTACCTTGTCTGACTCTCAGCTCCAAGCTCATTGGTCACAAATATATACAGTTTTCATTTTTTTTTTTTTTTTTTTTACAAAATGTTACTCAAACAGGAGGAAATGGCCTATTTTCTTATTATTTAATTCATTATTTATTTATCTTTGCTAATAACATGTAGGAATTGTGTTTATGTATATTTTCAGACATATTTTAACTTTTGGGGGGGAAAAAATGATTAAACAATAATTTGGTGCCCCCCCTGCAGTATCCAGGGGGGTCCCAGACCAGACCCAGACTGCTGAAGATCTCTGTTCTGGGCAGCAGGACGGTGTGTGTGAGATTGAGTCAGAATAAACTACAGTGTGTGTGTGTGTGTTTGTGTTCATGGTAATGAAAGAACTGGAACTGGAATCTTTGAAACTGGTAAAGTGAGGACTAATGTAAAATGTAGATGTGTTTAAGTTTTGGGGGGTTAAATTATGGAATGAACTTAATGATGAGCTGAAAATGAGTATGTCTCTGTTAAGTTTCAAAAAAGTTTTAAAGTGCTCATATTATGCTTTTTTGCTTTTCCCCTTTCCTTTATTGTGTTATATATCTTTTTTGTGCATGTTATAGGTTTACAAAGTGAAAAAGCAACAGAAAACACTGTTCACAAACTGCTCCAAACAGCTCTATTTTAGTCCAGCCTTTACTTCAGAGACAAACGTGGTCACTTTGTTACACACATTATAATGCTCGCCTAGCTGCTAGCGTGGCACACCTTCATACTCTTATGTAGTAGTAGCTAAACCAGAGAGCTCAACACACAGAGTGAAAAGAGGAGCTGCAGCAATGTGCAGTACAACAAAAAATTTTGAAAATTAAACCATGCAACCTATTCTGGTACAACCTCTAAATACAATTATGAACCTGAAAATTAGTATAATATGAGCACTTTAAAATCTAAAATAATTAAGGGTCATGAAGTAATTTGATTAAGATGTAAAATCACTAGGATTGTACTCAAGTATTTAGTTTCATTTGGTTTTGTTAGTTTTCTGGCTGATTCTATGGGGATTATAGGATAGGCAAAAACAAGCCTTGGCTTCAGCCTATTCCTTTTTTGGTTAATTACGGTGGCAAATTGTGGGAAATAATTGTTTCTTTCATGTACGTTAACCGAAATAAAATGATTCATCATCATCATCATCAACATGTCACCCAAGTTGGGTTGGCGACAGTGTGGCTCAGTGATGTGTTTGATAGATTTTGGACAAAAATTTAGTTCTAAGTACAGTTTTAGGTGCTTGCATTTCAATTGAGTGTTTTCATTTTACAGTGTTACTTACTATTAATACTCCACTACGTTTGAGAGGCAAATATTGTACTTTTTCCGCCACTACATTTATTTGACGGGTCCTTTCAAAATATATGATGTATGTATAACGACCCAATACAAAGTACTTAAAATGAGCTCCACCTTGATGCCATTCATTTACTGCATCAATAATAACAATAATCCAACTATATTCTTGTAAGACTCTGAAAGAGGCCATTTCGCATAGTGAGGAATTAAATTTTTGATACCTAGTATTTTGAAGATAATACCTCTGTCTTTAAATTAAGGATTTGACTTGATTGACGTGATCTATAAGGTCTCACAGCCGACAGTGGACATCAGAGCAGAAACCCAGACATGCGGGGGAAGGAGCTGCCTGCAGCGCTCACAGGCAGGATTGTGTCGAGGGCGAGGCACAGATCTGGGGAAGGCTACACGAACAAGAGCTCAGTGGCCTCTGTAATTCCTAAATGGAGGCTGCTACGCCGCCTCTCACAACCCACAGTGTGTGTTTGTGGCAATCAATGCCTCTCAGCACCATACATGAGCAGAAACCTCAGACTTGAGTAGTGCTAACGTCACGTGTCCTTGAGAGTGGAGTAAGAGCTCACCCCTGCATTGCATTGCAGAGGAAAAACAGATTCAACCCCTAAATAACCAGACAAGTTATCCAAATATAGTACAGTAAACGCATCATTGATTGAAAACGACCAGTGCCTAGAGCTGTAACAATTCCAAATGTTGCTGTGCAATTAATTGTCTCAGAAATAATTGCCATTAACAATATAATTGTCTCTTTCAGTCAAATTCAAACATATTTATTTATTTATTACTTTTTAAAACAAGTTTTTTTTATTCAAGTTTTGAATAAATTCCAGGATTAATATTTTGGTTATATCACTGTCATGTGACCCGGATGATGTAATAGCACAAAGACACAGCCTTTAAAGTAAACAGCGCCTCTTTATCATCATAAAACAGTTTTTCTAACTGTATATCCTCCTTGATATTTTTGTTGCTATGAACGAGAGTAGGGTCAAGTGCCAACAACTAACAAATTAATAAAAATACAAAGTCCAGTCAATAATAATATAATCACTTATATAATTACAATTTGGCATATCTAAACAAAATCAACAATCACCAGTCACACGCCTTAAGACCTTAGCTAATGTGAGCGATTAATTGCTGTTAGACAAAGAAACCGCGATTATGAAAAGAAACTGACAATTAAACAATTGTGCAATAATTGTCACAGGCCTACCAGTGCCGCCAGAAATCAAAGATCAGCTGAGTTTCCTTAAATTTGTAGAGAGCTAGAAGTGCACTAACATATCCATCACTGTGGTCAAAGTTGCTAAAATTGGTTAGCATTAGTGCTAATAGCGCTGGTGGGTGGCAGAGCTAATATGGGGATTGTTTTGACTGATGATTCCCACCTGAACACAAAAGCTATTGCTCAGCTGCTTATTTTCAGCTGTAAGACCATATGCTCTGGTATATCACTCAGCCACTGTATATAGCACTGCTTCGCCTTCTGAGAATATAGTTCCCAGTATGTATACGGTTAGAAGATGGCTGTGTCTCATGCGACCTTGTTATATTTGTACACGCTGTGTAATGTAAACAGTTGGCGTTATTTTATCACTTATTGGGAGCAGTAGGCTAGTTGGAACCGGTTACCTCCAGGATCTGTGCTAGGCTTAGCTAGCGGTGGAGCCGTCGGACAGAGTTACGACACGCACGGAGATGAGAAGGGTATGGATGGACCAGTGATGCCACGTAACGCGTTACTTGTAACGCGTTACTCTAATCTGACCACTTTTTTCAGTAACGAGTAATCTAACGCGTTACTATTTCCAAACCAGTAATCAGATTAAAGTTACTTAACCAAGTCACTGTGCGTTACTATTTTTGTCATTTTCCTTAGTAAAAATATATATTTTTGCTTTCTTCTTGCGTCTCGGGGAGTGAAGTCAATGCGACAAGTCACGTTTTCAGCATGAGGACAGGTCACGCGTTTTCAGCATGAGGACAGGTCACGTTTTCAGCATGAGGACAGGTCACGTTTTCAGCATGAGGACAGGTCACACGTTTTCAGCATGAGGACAGGTCACGTTTTTCAGCATGAGGACGGGTACCGTTTTCAGCATGAGGACAGGTCACGTTTTCAGCATGAGGACAGGTCACGTTTTTCAGCATGAGGACAGGTCACGCGTTTTCAGCATGAGGACAGGTCACGCAGTTTGAGGACAGGTCACGTTTTCAGCATGAGGACAGGTCACGTTTTTGCATGAGGACAGGTCACGTTTTGAGGACAGGTCACGTTTTCAGCATGAGGACAGGTCTCGTTTTCAGCATGAGGACAGGTCACGTTTTCAGCATGAGGACAGGTCACGTTTTCAGCATGAGGACAGGTCACGTTTTCAGCATGAGGACAGGTCACGTTTTCAGCATGAGGACAGGTCACGTTTTCAGCATGAGGACAGGTCACGTTTTCAGCATGAGGACAGGTCACGTTTTCAGCATGAGGACAGGTCACGTTTTCAGCATGAGGACAGGTCACGTGTACCACGGAGCGACACAAACGTAAACAACAATGGAGGGAGGAGAGAGATGCGCGTTTTCTAGCTGGAAATCCAGTCACTATTTAGAGTTTGTGTCAGCTAAAGACGGCAGTATTAAGGTTGGTTGTTCACTCTGTGCTGGTGCCGACAAAGTGCTATCTAGCTACAAAAACACTACGTCAAATTTGAAGAAACATTTGGAGTCGCAGCACTGCAGTCAAACTTACAGAGCAAGTCCCAGCAGGTGGTGCGAAGCAGAGAGAAGGAGGTCCCCCCACCACCCAAACAGCAAAAGCTGGACTTCGGTGCAAAACCAGTAAGTGGGGGAGAGTTGAAGAAGTTGGTCGGGCAGTATGTTGTAGGGAAATGCTGCCCTTAAACACGGTTGACTCGCTCTCTTTCGTGCCGTAATAAACCAGATCCTACTACTGGCAATGCCGAGCTGCCTCACAGTAAACCGGTTGTCATTTTTATGTTGAGGCTGTGGGGGTGTTGTCGGCAGTTGCTGAATGTAACTAATAAAGTAACTTGTAATCTAACTTCGTCACTTTTAAAATCAAGTAACTAAATTACTTTAAAATCAAGTAATCTTTTGTGTTCCTTCAAAAAAAACAAAAACTATTCCTATTTATTGAATACAAAAGTACACACAGGCCTTTTAGAACATGACATCAGTTCAATTCGTGGCAGTAGAACTAAGAAAACCGGCAGAAATACAGATACGTTCAAATAAATAAACATTTCTATGGAGTCAGCCAGTTATAAAGCTATTAATATGACAGAGCTTTCACCATGGCAGCCGCCTCCCTCTGGAACCCCCTACCCATACACACCCGTGACTGTACTGACCCATTCAGATCACTTATCAAAGCCTACCTCTTTAGATTGGCCTTCACCATTACATAATATTACATTTCACTATTTTCACTATTCACATTTCATTATTGTTTCACTTGCTAGGCTTGTTTTGTATGTGTCGGTTTTATTGCTTCACTTGCTTTTAATGTGCTTAATGTAGTGGTTTTAAGTGTCTTTGAGTACTTTAAAAAGCGCTATATACATAAAATATATTATTATTATTAGAGGCAGGGTTGGTAACTATTTCCAATATACACTTTTGTATATCATGTTTGAAATTGTCTTTACACCCTGACAGCAATAAATAAGTGATAGTCTCCGAAAAAGGAGTGAAAAGGATTGGTCGTCTGTAGCTGCTGTAATCCTGTGAAACGCCCACCAATCACTGCCTCGCGGTCCACTTTAAAAGAACCAATGAAATGGCTCCTTGCCCCGAGGAGACGGATTTCAGAACGGGAGCTTTTAGTTTGCTAAAAAAAACGGCTTTGTTTTGGTAGCCGCGGTTTTAGCGATAAACGATAAAACACAATCCTGTTAAAAATGAAGAAATACAATCTGTAGAATAAACCTGCATTACCTGATTTTTTTTATTTTTAAGTCTAGTCTATGTTCTTTAGTTTTAGGGAGCAGACAGAGGAAGTAGTGGTGCTCTCTTGAGATGCACTCCGGAAATACACCAGAACAGTAGAACAAAATTAGCCAGTCTGGCCCTTTAAGTTGTATAACTGCTGCAGTGTGTGCTGCTCCTCCAGTGCTTCTCTGCAACCAAACGTGACATTTGACACTGTGACCTAAATACCCTTTATGCTTGTAGGGCTGCATTAAGGAGACACTTGTTGTACTCTGAGGAGTGACGAGACGTCAGCTGTAGGAAGAAACCTGCCTTCGACACCCAAAGCTACGAACAATCGTACGCCTTAAATCTTCATTTAGAGCCGGTGGAAAGTGTTCGAATAGGTCCTGCTGTTTTGTAACCATTTGTTTTTTGTCACGCTGCAGTTGCCCCGAAGGCTGCTGATGGCAAGAGATATTCTGGCATTCTGGCATGTGCCACTTTATCTTTGTGTGTGTGTGTGTGTGTGTGTGTGTGTGTGTCTGTGTCAAAGACCAATTTGGTGTCTATAAAAAGACGACTAAATGTTACAGACTAATCAAATAACTTTGTCAAAATACACGTACATTAAGAGATAATTGCAACCTCATTATTGCCACATTGCTAAGAGGTCACCTAAATAAATACCTCAGTGGTTGAAGAAGTTATTTTTACTTAAAGTACCTAAGTACTTAAATACCACAGTGTAGAAATACTCTGTTACTGGTAAAGGTCCCAAACTCAAAGTGTATTAACATCAAAATGTACAGTAGTGCACTGTACATACTACAAAAGTACAAAAAGTAAGTGCTCATTTTGCAGAATGGCCCATTTCAGATACTTGGGGTGAATGGGAAAGTGTGTCCAAACTTTTGACTGGTACTGTATATTGTAGTATTGCATTATAATTATTAATGAATGAATGTTTACATCACTTTAATGGTGCAGATGGTTAAGGTAGGGCCTATTTTTATTACCATATACTGTATATATACTGTTGCACAGCTAGAAGGAAGGCATCATCATTAATTTGTTGATTATATGTTGTATTTGTACTGAGAAGTAACTAAAGTCACTTGTAATACATGTAGTGGAGTAGAAAGTACAATATTTAAATTGTAGTGGAGTTGAAGTATAAAGTAGCATAAAATGCAAAAAAAAAAAAAAAAACTCCAGTAAAGTAAGTACTTCAAAAGTGTACTTGAGTACAGTACTTGACTAAATGCTTAATTACTTTGCATCACTGGAATAGCTACAGAGATGTTATCAATAGTCCTCAGCTGAGGTTAGATATGAACTTTATTTACAATTGTTACACGTTACAAAATGCTCACATCAGCAGTACAGTATGTAACCCAAGCCGCAGAACTAAAGCTAGGTGTGGTACATATATACGCTAAGCCTTTATACCCGAGCACTTGCTTATGAGCTGTGTCATATTTATATCCGTGGAACCATTTGACACCACTGCTGACGCAAGATGGCCCCAGATCTGTGATCTCTAAGCGTTGCCGGCGAGCAGTGGAGCTAAAGCGTACAGTGGGCGATAGAAACTAAATCAGCAAGCTGACTGCTGTTTTCAAGCACAGCTGTGCACCATTTGAACGAGCACTGAAATGGCTAAAACAGGACAAGAGTGAGTAAAGTAATAGGTAATAAGGTATGCAGACAAACATACGGAGCCGCTGCGATTCGGCTTAAGAAAACAGTCTGGGTGTTGTGTCTGTGACTAGGCAGGAAAGATGGGGTTTGGGCGCAGGGGGGAGGGGGATAATCAGCTGTTGCATTCCCCTGCGATTGTGATACAGCAAGAGTGTGCCTGCCCATATTTAGTCAGGGCTCGTCTGTGACCACAGGGCCCCTGTCTGTGTGTGCGTCATTTACACCCTGTCCTGCCACACAGGTCCTCCGTAAGACAGCCCACGCAACACAGCAGTGTCCACAGAGCGTCTGAAATACTAGTGAACGTACAGCTAACCTGACTTGAAGAGGCCAGGTCTGGCATCCCATGCAGTGCGCAGGTTGTACGTGTATTTTTAACCGTCCACTTCGTTGCCAAAGGATCATGGAGTGAGGAAACCACTGCCAGGAACAGTTGTGTCATGTCTCCACTGCTTGTATAATAAACAGATTTCAATGCAGGAGCACTCAAGATGGCTGTTGTTTAGTTTGTGTGGAGGCAAAAGTATGCAGATCCTTAACTTAAATAGAAAATACAACAATGTTAACACACTTCATTGCAAGTCAAAGGGCTGCATTCAAAAATACAATGAAAGAACTAAGAGTATTATCGGCAAAATGTACACAAAGTATCAAAAGTAAAAGTGCTCTTTCTGCAGAAAAAGCCTCCTGAGACTTATTAGATTGTTGCTTTAATGTGTAAGCAGCATTTTAAAGTGACTATATGTATCTTTTTAATGTTTCTAAAGCTTTGTCATTTTTCATACAATGGTCTTAAATGACCTGTAACAGCAAACGAGACTAACTGTGAAAAGAACGCTATTTTTTATATGGTTTTTAATAAGGCATCTGCACGGGTCCGATTTTTCCCGCAAAGTCACAGAATGGTTTTTGGCAGGTAGACGGCGCTACAGTAACACATTCTGATGAGTCACAGATTTCAGATAAAAGGGAAAAGGAAAGACAACGATAACGTGAGTCACACTCCGTCGGGCTTTAACAGATGGAGACAATTATGGGATTGTGAATGATTCAAAAACGTCCCAGAATTGGCCATTGGGTATGTAATATGTCTATTTCATTCATAAAATAACTTTACAGTGCGCGATGTGGTTGTACGTCAGTAGCCGACATTAAATGACGTCCCCCTTTCATTTAGCGTTGCCGTTTTCCTTTTACTCTGTGTTTGTGTATTTTCTGTTCCCTTGTCCCCCTGTAATTGTGTAAAGCGTCTTAAAGTATTTTAAATAATAAAACAATTATTTTAAATGTAATGTCTCTTTGGTGGATCTGCAAAAAAAAAACTCTCAGATTTATCAAACATGGCAAGCGCCAACAAGCCGAAAAGATTAAGAACCACTGGTTAGGTATATAAAACAAACGTAGACTTTTGTAAACTTTTGTATGTAAAATTGTAATCTGAAAAGTAACTCCAGCTGATTAAAGGTGCTGTAGGTAGGATTGTGAAGATCCAGGACTTAGCCAAAAAATTTGAACATCGACAACTTCTCAGTCCCTCCCCCCTTTCTGCTAAAGCCCAAAACAGTCTCCTAAGCCCCTCCCCCCTACAAGGGAGAATTAATGCATGTGCATGAGCAGTGATTGACACGCAGTTAGACATCCCCGCCCCCCCTGGCCCTGATTGGTGCATCTGAACAGGGAGCGGTGGATTTTTGCAAATCGAACTACAGGCTGTAGGTGGTGCCAGAGGAGCCGGATTTTGTTTTTAAACTACCTGCTTCATGTAGTTCTACTGGAACATAGGGTCAGTTTCAGAAAATATGACAGAAAGTTAGTTTTATAAGTCTTACCTACTGCACCTTTAATGTAGTGGAGTTTAAAGTACATTATTTCCTTCTGAAATGTAGCGGAAAAGTATAAAAATGTACCTCGACGTAAGAGCGGTACTTGAGTAAAAATACTAAGTTACATCCCATCACTGGTCTTCCAGTCATTTGGAGTCTTACACAGTAAATATATATTTCCTATGAGGTCATGTTGTTTTTTTTAAGGCCACCGAGGTGTTTCTGAAAGCAGTCTTACATAAATACTGAGCTTCCACTCTCAGCTCCATCCAGGCGCCTGCGGATGTGCTGTAGGTGAGCTTAAAGCTCCGATGCGGCGACGAACACCGGCCCATAACTCTTATAGACTGCTTATCCTTGGGAGTACAATATTTAGATTTCAATCTGCTGGGACAGGGGTCTGCAGTCCATCAGTGGGAGTCTCACTGCTGTAAACACTGAGCTTATTTCAGGTGCTGAAGACCACTGTGGACAAAAGCGGCACCGCCTTGTACGGTCACAGACAAACTGGAGGTAGCCGTGCACACGTACGGACAATCAACCACATAAGAAAAAACATGTTTCCCTACAGTTGGATTCACTGATTTCATATGAACTGATTTCAGAATGCACTGTGATTAGAAAGAGGTTTAGATACTCTCATTTTCCATTTCTCCGTTAGACAGGTACTGTAATGGTGGCTCTTCAACACATCACACTGATATATGCTCATGGAACTGGTCTGTCACTAAGTTAAAGGAATAGTTTGACATTTTGGGAAATGAGCTTTTTTTTTTGCTGAGAATGACTTTGTAGATGAGAAGATCGATAGACTTACCTCTCGTTTGAGAGTCACAAACGAGATATAATTTAATTATTGAGCTTTAGAGGTGCTGGCAGACAGATTTTGTTACATGTAACTTTTATTCTTGTATATCACCTGTCTTATTCTATTTTAGCTGTTTTTTATGTTCTCTTTAAGAGATGTTTTTAATTGTTTTCAACTGCTCTTTAATGTTTTATGTAACACACTTTGAATTGTCCTGTTGTTGTAATGCTCAAATAAAGCTGCCTTGCCTTGCTTTTGGACAGTCTTGCAGTTTCCCCCTTTTTCCAGTCTTTATGCTAAGCTAAGCTATCTGTCTCCTGGCTGTAGCTTCACATTGCATGGACAGATATGAGTATGGTCTTCTCACCAAACTCTCGACATTTTACCTCGCAGAACATGGGAGTTGCTGGTCTATCGCCTGGTCTAATGTTGATGTCTTAGAAGAGTTAATGAAGAACTTGTATTGCAGGTGAATTCTCTGTTTGCTACAAGCTGGGCTCACCAAATATTACTATTACTAATATAACCACCATCTTTACATCCACAAAGGTGAAGATGAAATCAGATATTTTAACATTCATGGCTGAAACTTGAGACAGTTCTGCTTTTAAAGTTAGTCCAGTCTCGGTTGTTGAAAAGTCATTCAGTATACCAGTTCAGAGGGCGAAAAGTCTGTTCAAATGGTGCAATCATTGCAAATGAACTATTTACATTACATCAATTATGGAAAACCATGCTGTGCTTAAAGGACAATTCCTGCGCAAAATGACCCTAGGGGTTAATAACACATTGGTACCGAGTCAACAGTTCTCTGGGATATGTTTTGCATGCTAATCGAATGTGACCAGTTTTATCGCAAACTGCTAATTAGCTTATAACGCTAGTCATCGGGGCATGCGAAAGTAAAAAGAAATCACTATTTCTATATCACTAACAAGGCTCAAAATAGCACCACACTTCCACGGTAGCTTAATGAGGGTCCCTATATGCAAACCAAAGCATTGAGAACTTTGTAAGTGTACAGACAGTTTATTAAAAAGATAGTTTATAAAGACAGTCATCTTGGGAAAACAGCCATGACCAGTCGAACGACGAACGCTGTGCTTGAGCTATGTTACTGGTTACACGGCGTTCATCGTTCGACTGGTCGTGACTGTTTTCCGAAGATGGCGCCTGCCTGTATACCGTCTTTATAAACTTTTTCTTATAATCTTTTTAATAAACTGTTGTAATGGCGAATTTTATTATTTTAATGATTGTTTTAATATTCTACAAGATTATTAATTGTGTTCATGTGTAGATTCAAAAGGCTCCAAGTGAAACAGCTGGCAACCGTGAACTTTGAGTCTAGCTGAAGCTATTTCTTGTTGAGAAGACCTCAGTCTCTCATACTGTTTACTTGTAGCAGATAAAGTGAAGAAGGCCATAAACTGTCTGAACCGTGTCTCCTTCTGTCTCCTGAGATAAACTGTTGTTTAGGCTAATGTTAAGAACAGGAGCAGAGGGGAAGGTGATACAATGGTGTGACTGTTAATGATGTCCTTTTTCAACTATGGCCATGCTAAAAGATAAATTAAGAGGGGTGGCTTAACGGAGGTTTTCACTATATGATGTTTTGACATTTAGGTTTCTAGTTAGGAAGGCTTTTTCAGACGTGCTGATTGTACCTGTGAAATTGTGCTTCTCTATATTTGCAAATATAATAAATACTCAAAGACCAAACTTTGGTTTAATTCTCAAATAGTCTTTAATTCGTCTCATCTTGTGTTCATTGATACACGACCCTGCTGCTGACGAGAAAAACTTCCTCTACACTGTCTGTACACTTACAGAGTTCTCAATGCTTGTGTTTACATGTAGGGACCCTCATTATGCTACCGTGGAAGTGTGGTGCTATTTTGAGCCTTGTTAGTGGTATAGAAATAGTGATTTCTTTTTACTTTACCCGTGCCCCGACGACTAGCGTTATAAGCTAATTAGCGGTTTGCGCTAAAACTGGTCACATTCGATTAGCATGAAAACAGATCCCAGAGGACAGTCGACTCGGTACACGTGTTATTAACCCCTAGGGTCATTTTGCGCCGGATTTGTCCTTTAATGCGCTCTGAGGCTGACTGGGACAGACTGTAACTATAATTCAACCACATGTGCAGCCGTAGTCTAAGCCAGTGGTTTCCAAACTTTTTCACTTCAAGGACCCCTAAACTGGCACAAATTAGACCACTGACCACCATCTGATAGGATTTTTGCTTTTAGATGTTTTATTACAGAAAAAGTATGAAAGCCATGACCCAAAGAGTCATACATTCTGTCTTTGTGTTACTTATGGAGGGAATTGTAGCAAAAATAAATCATTACTCTTTGTGCTGGGGACCCCCTGGGTGTCCCTGGACCCAAATTTGAAAACCACTGACATGAGCAATAATCGCATCCCCAGCCAGACAGAGCAGCTGCAGCCTTTTGTGTCACATCATCTCTCCTTTCTGTAGTATCTGCAGAGTGTCCCCCTAAACTAGCAGTGTATTAGAACTGAACTGGACCATCACACTGACACTGATAAACAAGAAACCCCAAAAATCAGGAGACTCCTCACCTGGAAGCAGCGATCTCTGCCTTCTGCTTGCCGATGGCTGCAGCCCTCTGAGCGCCCTCCACCGCCCGCTCCACCTTCTGCTTGATCTTGGTTCCCTTCAGCTGGATCACCCTCTTCTTCATGGCCTTCACCAACAAGTTGTTCATGTACTTGCCCTCCTCCTTCCCTCCCTCGGCGAAGGTGGTGCAGCCGTAGCCGTGTCTCTGGTTGTTCAGCCACTCACCCTCGTACTTCAGCCCGCTGGACCTCTCGCTTATTCCATATCCTGAGCGCTTGTCGTTCTTCCACTCGCCCATGTAGACCTCTGTGGTGGTGGCGTCAATGTCGGCCTCCACCGGGGGGAAATCCTCGGCTCCGGCCAGGCTCTCGTCCCCGATGCTGATGGTGGAGTTGGTGTCGCTGGCGTTGGAGCTGAGAGCCGACTCCGTCCTCAGGAAGCTGATCTTGCTCTTCTGGCTGGACAGCGAGGTACTGGAGTCGGACTTCTTTAGCTTACCCAGCAGGGAGCTCCTGTTAAACAGGCCTTTCTTTTTGGGTTTCACAGCCTCTGGGTCCACCTGTAGAGTGAGGGCGAAGCCTCCGCGGGACGGTCCCAACTGGGTAGGGGTGGCGACGGGTGTCTCCTCACCTGAGGCGTTGGTGGTGGTGATCATGGGGACGTCTTGCTGCAAGACGGTGCCGTTGCTGTGCTCGCTGCGAAGGGAGGTCAGGGAGGTACGAAGAGGGGAGCGGACGACTGCTGCCATGCCGTAAGGGACGCTCTGCCGGACCCCATAGCCGTGCCGCATCCCACCTGTGAACTGACCCTGGAAGGTACCTAGAAACATCAGAAAACAGGGAGTTATTCCTTTTTTAACTGCACCACAGACCAAACATCAGAGGCTACTGTTTACATGCTAGCAGCATAGCTCTAGGGATGGCTATATCAGTCTGTCAGTTGGTTTGTCCACCACTTTGGTCCAACTGAAATATCTCAACAACTGTTTGATGGATTGCCATGACATTTGGTATAGACATTCCCTGAACCTAGCGGATGGATCCTACTGATTTTGATGACCCCCCTGACTTTTCCTCTAGCACCACCAGCAGGTCAACTTTCACTTATCTCATGAAATATCTTAACATCCACTGGATGGTTTGGCAGCACATTTTGTACAGACATTCATGGTTTCTAGATAGCAAATCCTACTGTATTTTATGATTCTCTGACTTTTCATCTCGCGCCATCATCAGATAAAAGTTTTTATTTGTCTAATACTTACCTGCAAAACTAACGACATTCCCATCAGCATCAACTGTCCTCTGTGTTTGGTTCTAATTAGCAAATGTTAGCATGCTAACACGCTAAATTAAGATGGTGAACCTGGTAAACATTATACCTGCTTAATACTAGCATGTAAGCATTGCCATTGTGAGCATGCTAGCATTTAGACTACATCCTCCCAGAGCTGCTAGCATGGCTGCAGACTTTGAAACATGGCCGGGAGCAAAAATACTTCACTTCATATAAAAGTACCCGTCCTTTTATTTCTGCCAGAATGTCCTGGATATCTTTAGTGTGAAACGTTCATTAATGCTGTGACTGACAAGTCATCTTGAGGTCTGGTCTCATGCTAAAATTGACATGAGTGTGGATTATAATGACAGCTAGGCCTCAGCTCAGCCCGCGAGGCCAGGAGGGCATGGGGGGTTGCGGGCTATTATTACAGCCTGACATCTGGTGCTATCACATCCCCCACTGCAGCTTCCACCAGAATGGCTTTAAAGCTGATGAGTCAGCTGTTACGGAGAGGGGAACCACTTCTATTGTACAAGCAGCGATCACAGCAAATCGTTTTATTTAAACCCGTTTAGTTTTCTGTAAACAGTGCAGTGGATCAGCGAGTGTCTAAGGATTCAAAACTTCACTTCCAATGCTCAGGGTTGTCTGTAACCTTTCATTTTTAGCTAACCTAATCCGGTCTGTTAACACAAAATGATGTATGATCAGTGGTGGAAAGAAAAGACGTTCATTAACACAAGTACTTTGTTTAAAGAACAGTTTTAGGGCACTTGTACTTAGGTTAGGGGTGCAATTAATCAAAATTTGATCGAGATTTAGATTTCGGCTCCTAGCGATCACAAAAGCAATGCAATCCAGAAAAATGATTATTTTGCACATGACGTTTTGCAAGTAAACTCTTATTTTGTCTTGTAATGGAAAGAAAATTTATGTGTCTTGTGAATGGAAAATAAAAAAGTTCAACAGGGAAAGTATTTAGGGAAATTTCACAGTTCAAGGTTTTTTCACTGTTGATTTGTTTCACTGTGTTTTTTAGCTTCAATAAATGCAACATCTTTCCAAAAGTCAATGTGAAATCGTGATAAATAATCGTGATTTCAATATTGACCAAAATCATTGTGATTATGTTTTTTTCCATAATTGAGCAGCCCTACTTGTACTTTACTTGAGTATTTCTTTTTTGCTCTACTTTATATTTCTACTTCACTATATTTCAGAGAGAAATATTGTACTTTTTACTCCACTACATGTATCTGACAGCTATAGTTACTAGTTACTTTGCAGATTCAGGCTTAAAATACACAACAAGAACTACTTAGTGTAAAAAAAATACGATGCATTTTTATAGATTTATATGTAAGTAGTTAGCTACATCAGTTACAACATGAAAGTGCTGCGTACACAGTAATCTATCAGTAACATAAGAACATAATACAGTATAATACATAATGAATACATGCTTTGGCAAATTAGTACTTTCAGTACATTTTGCTTATACGTAGTTCTTTTACAGTAAGGTTTTGAATCGCAGAACCCAGAGTATTTGTACATGTCAGTATTCCTACTTTGACTTCAGTCAAAGATCTGAATACTTCTTCCACCACCAAGATTCCTGCGGGGTTTGATTTCCAACAAGCTTTGAGCACCTTGACTGACAGCAGCAGGGTGATATTTTCTTCTGGTTACACACAGACCTCAGAAACTCAGGCTGCTCTGTTTTGGGATTTGTCTCCACGTCGCCTGCGATGAACTTCCAATGGACCATATGGCCACACTTGGCTTGAGGGGGTTTGGTCTTAAAGTGCTCATATTATGCTTTTTGGCTTTCCCCCTTTCCTTTATTGTGTTATATATATCTCCAACAGAAAACACTGTTCCCAAACTGCTCCAAAGCTCTATTGTAGTCCAGCCTTTACTTCCGTAATGAACGTACGTCACTTTGTAACACATATTATGTGTTATATTATAATGCTCGCCTAGCTGCTAGCGTGGCACGCCCTCATACTCTGCTTCTGACTGGCTAGTAGTCCTTACCTAGCTACTGCGCATGTGCGACTCCCAACAAAGATGGAACAGAAGTGCGATGCCTCACTCGGTAGCTAAAACAGAGAGCTCAACACACAGCGGTGGAAAGTCACTTTTTACTCAAGACAAGAACTGTACTCAAATACAATTTTTAAGGTCCTTCTTTACTTCTTTATTTCCAGTTTATGCTACTTTATTCGGTTTACTCCACTATATTTACCTGACAGGTTTTAGATACACAACATGTGATCAACAAAATATAATGCATGTTTAAGGATTAAACTAGAGTTACAAAGAGTATTTTTAGATTTAGTATTGCCACTTTTGCTTCTAAATGATCTGAATGCTTCCTTTACTACTGCAGAGGTATGCAGCTGCAGTTTAATGCATATTCACATTTCCACATTTTAGAGGTGGAAAGTAAGTAAGTACATTTACTCAAGGACTTCACTTAAGTACAATTTGTAGATACTTGTACTTTACTTGAGTATTTCCATTTACTACTACTTCATTTCAGAGGCAAAGATTGCACTTACTTAAATTACTTTTCAGATGAAAATTACTAATACAAAAAATATAATGCTACATAAAAAATGTATTGATTCCCAGAGGAAAATTTGCAAGCTACCTAGCAGTAAATAAAGTCATTTGAGTTATTCGATATAAAAAAACACACATTATTATCAAATAAAATGTTTTATTTCTTTATTTTATTAAACTTCCCAACAGCTAACTAACATTTGCTCCACCTTACCAGCACTTTTGGTACTTTAAGTATAATCTGATGATGCTAATACTTAGGGGTGCACCGATCCGATATTAAGATTGGATATTGGTCCCGATATTGTCAAAATAGCTGGATCGGGGATCGAAAAAAATGAACAGATCGACGGGCCGATCCAGTTTTGTTTAGTTTTTTCCTCTCTGTCACACGTGTGTCGCGTGCTGGAAGAGTTGAGTGTACAAATAAATAAGAATTCAATACATTACATCTATGTTATTTTGTCTTAGTTAGGAAGGTATTGTTTAGTTAGGAAAGTCTGGTGCCTTTAGTATACAGTTTATTATTAATTCAACAACGGTATCGGTGGATCGGTATCGGGTATCGACAGATGCACAAAGCCCAGGCATCGGTATTGGGACTGAAAAAGTGGGATCGGTGCATCCCTATTTGGGACTTTTAGTTACATAACATTTTGAAGGCAGAAATTTTACCTGTAACAGAGTATTTTTACATTCTGGTTAGGCCTGTGACTACTTTTAAGTAATGAATCTGAGTACTTTTTACACCCTCACAGGAACATCTCAAGAACTGCGTCTAAATAGCTTGTACTTTTCCATTTTATGCTACTTAATACTGTTACGACTTTGACTTGTAACCAGTGCTGGAATGTAACTAAGATCCATTTACTCAAGTACTTTACTTAAGTACACATTTGAGGTACTTGTACTTTACTTGAGTCTTTTCTTTTCATGCCACTTTCTACTTCTACTCCGCTACATCTCAGAGCAAAATATTGTACTTTTTTACTCCACTACATTCGTCTGACAGCTTTAGTTACTAGTTACTTTACTAATTAAGATTTGGGCACACAAAACACATGTACAGTAGTTCATAAAATAGCCTACAGTGTTTTATTATAAATTAAAGTACCCAACAATATAAGGGCCTACAAGTCCAGCTGAAATGATTAGACCATTAAAAAAATGTAAGGATTTTTCTGCATTGAGTACTTTTACTTGTAATTCTTTAAGTACATTTTCCTGATGATACTTACATACTTTTATTTAAGTAAAAGGATCTGAATACTTCTTCCACCACTGCTTGTAACAGAGCATTTGCTATTTCTAAATCAGCACCTGTAGCCTAACTCTCACCTCCATCAGCGTATGTCTCCGTTCCATATCCATCCTGAAGCCCGTTATTCCATGTTCCTTCATACTTGGCTCCACTGCCAACACTGATCCGGATGCCATATCTCCCCTTGAAGCCATGAGTCCATTCCCCTTTGTAAATCCAGTGTCCTTTGGATTCTACTCCCAGGCCGTGACGCTTCCCCTGCGACCAGTAGCCCTCGTAGGTGTTCCCGCTGGGCCAGGTGTACACTCCCACCACCTCGAAGCCGTAGTTCCAGGAGCCGGAGAACTCGCCCTGGCCTTTGGGTCCGGTGCAGATGCCATGGCCGTGGGCTTTGCCTCCCTCCCAGCCTCCGCAGTAAGCTCCGCCGTCGTCGAACTCAAAGCGCCCGCCGCTCATGCCTCCCCCTCAGCCCAATATAACGCCCCGATGAGAAAGTTAAGTTGAGTCCGTTACCTGGCTAAAGATAAAACCTCCGTCAGTCTGACTTCACCTTCACCTGACATCAAAGCTGATTGGAGATATCCTTGGTGCTCAACTTGTGGGGGCTTCTTCTTTTGGAGTTACTTTGGGGGTTTCTGCGCGTGTCCATGAAGCTCCGGGGCGCACTTGACACTTTGCAGAAAACTTTATATTTTGCCCTCTTTTTTTTTACTCCAGTTGCTTCTTCTCGGAGTCGTCGACTTCACTCAGTCTAATGTACAGATTTCCCTCCAGGGTGGATGATGCTGTGTTACAAACGTGGATGACTGGGTTATTTAAATGGAATTGTTTTCTGTAGATATCTGTCTTGACAAGCCACTGATCTTACATGGCTTTTTCCAGGTGGCCACAGAGAAAAGCCCCTTTCCCCCCTGTCCCTGCCACCCAGCTATCTCCTGACAGTCGCTGCTGTTGGAAATATTTGAGCAGACCTAACAAGGCGACCAATCCCCACACACACACCCTTCCAAAAATACAACCCAATCCTTACTCTCCTGCCTGCAAGGAGCCATGCCAGAGTCTTGCACCTCGGGGCACATGCCATCAGGACTCTGCTCTCTATTATGTTTTACCGTGCAGTTAATGCAATAATTATTCTCTAATAAGCTTGATGAAAGATAGATCTAAAAGTAGATAACTCTCATTGATGTTCCTATATGGCCCGCATGGTCTCATAGATCTTGTAATATAGCCTAATAATATTTCTCAATAGGGAATTACAGCCTGTGTGTCTGTGCTTGAGATTATAATAACTTTATTTAACAGTGTATAAATAGGCTTATATGTCTATGTAGGCTATATCTCTTCCTATGACGTTATCATTGCAGTACATTTTGGGATATTGTTTGACTGTAAGTTGAATCATACATCGTAGTGTATTTTTTCACAAGAGTTAGAGTTGCTGGATAACTACAGGTGTCTACTTGCAAAATATAAAATGTAATTCTCCACTCATAATGACTTTTTACATTGCGACCTAATTACATTTACAAACAGTGGGAATTCGTGTTTGTCATTATGGGACAGAGCAGGGTAGGCTCCTGTACTGTACTTCACTCTCTCCACTCCCCCTGCTGGGAAATGTCGGTAACTGCATTAAAGATATTTAAATTCCTTCTAAATTTTGTTAAACCTTTTGGAATACAAACCAGCAGCTGTGGGAAGAAGAACTAGGCTACTAATTAGATATTTTTACTTGAATACAAATAGGCTACATTCATTTAAAAATACTCAATCACAAGTAAAAGTCCTGTATCAAAAGCATACTAAGTAGGTAGCAAGTATAGGCTATCAGCGAAATATAGCCTACTTAAAGGTGCAATTTGTAATACTGACAGCTAGTGTTTAAAATAGTTACTGCAGTACAAATTCAAAATACTGGAGAGAGTCGTCTCCCCCGCCCCCTCCTCCCCAGACTCGACGTTCACGTTGGTTGCCAGAGACCGCAGCATCCACAACAATGTTGCTAAACGCTAGTCTCACATAGCCAGACATTACTTCACAGCACAGCGGAGTAGCTAGCTAACATTAGATGCTGGCTATATTGACAGTCATAGAAGCCCGTGCTCACACGGAGCTCTGTACCCAACTGACAGACATACTTCCTCGGCTTAGAATTATGGTAGGAACCGCTAGAAATAACCAAGCCCGCAGGAAGAGCGCCATGTCTAAAAGCCACCATGGGCTTAGCGGATAGGGGTGGTACTGCACCCCATGGCCCAGAAAGACTTTTCACATAGACTTTGCTTGGCGAAAGAAACTTCTATATTTCAGCGGATAATTTGTTTCGGGGTATATCAACTTACCAGCAAGAACATTGAAAGGGTCCTTGTTTAAAATGTCACGTTTTTAACATTTTTAACATTCACTATGTTTGCTTTATGTGCTTTTGAGCACTCTCATTGGAATATACGGGGCTTCCCGCCGAACACTGTATCCAGTTCTCTTAATACATCCATGGATATACCACTACCTTGCCGTCCTCTCCACCCGACTGAACACACTTTATTGGCTTAGAATTACGGCAACAATCGCTAAACACTCTTCAAACTCACGGTCCTCTCTTTCCGATTTACCGCCCCACTCTCTTGGCTTAAAATAACTCACCGTTGTCGGCTACGGCTATATATATGGGCTACGGCCACTGAACAGGCTAACGCTACATGTTGTAAACAGCCGCAGCCTGCTTGCCTGGTCCTCCGGTAACGTTAGCTAGCAGTTAGCAGGGTTAGCATGGCGGCGTTAGCCAGGACCAGCCGGGATCACTTTACTGGCTGTGTCTCAATTTGTTTTTGTGAGTAACCAACTTGGGTACTCTGGCTATATAATTCAATGTGAGTAGCCTACACAAATGTTGAAATGACATAAAATGCCCGTCCCTTGTAGCCGTGATAAATTAGCCTGAAGCTAATGCTTAGCTACCTGTTCAGGAGGAAATTAGCCAACTCTGCGTCCTTTTGGGCTCTAAGCTGTCTCCCATCTTTCAAATACGTTACACGCCGTTTTTTTAGGTTGAGTTGAATCTTTCTCCGTTGATACTGTTTGTTTGTTTGCTGCTTTCATGGCTGTAGCCTACTAACGTTACAGCTGTAGCACGCTGGGTTTACGTTTTTCCAGGTATATCTGGCAACCCGGCCTGGCTGTCAAACTGGGCAGTTGATAACAACACACAGGCCAAAACACCAACAGAAATTCCGTCACGGAACGGAAAATTCAAAAGGAGAAAATACTGGCATTAGCATTGTTGTTAGCATGTTTCCTTAATATCTGATGACGCATTGGGGTCATTTGTTTGATTTATTGCAGTAAATATATTACATATTGGACATTTAAAGCGTCAAAAGTAAAAGTAGGCCTATTCATACTCGAAAAACAGGGTCATGTGACTAATATATTTTGAATAATCTACATTAGAATGTTGATACTGATAAATTAATAGCTATACTGTTGCAGTTAGTGGAGGTAGAGCTATTTTCTGCTTTAAAACCGGGTCCAGCCTCTTCCAAACGGTGGAGTGTTGAGCATCGGGGACCATGGTCGCCACCGATGTCTCAAGTGATGTCACTTGAGTCCAGTCAGAGACAGTTTAGTTAGAATCTTTGGTCCAGTCTATAGTTGGGTCTGAAGACTACACATTTGAAAACTAAAAGAACATTCTGGGCGTGTGGAGTTAGAAAGAAGTGATTTTGCTAGTAGCCTGTTGCTCAGCTGAGCCTAAATCATTGTTTTTGGACTTAGCCTATCTCTGCTTCTCTTGTGAAGTATTGGAACGTTTTCATGGACAATTATTTAACTGGAAATGTGCTGTTTAAAGGGGAAATCTAGCTCTTTGGTAGAAACGTGACAAGGGGCTCCAAAGACACATTGGCTACTTTCTGTGAGCGGTCACAAGCCAAAAAGATGAAGTACTGGTTTCTTTAAAATACATTTTTTTAATAAGGTTATACAGTATCTCACAAAAGTGAGTAGGCCTACACCACTCACATTTTAGTAAATATTTCATTATATCTTTTAATGGGACAACACTGAAGAAATTACACTTTGCTACAATGTAAAGTATTAAGTGTACAGCTTGTATAACAGTGTAAATGTGCTGTCCCCTCAAAATAACTCAACACACAGCCATTAATGTCTAAACCGCTGGCAACAAAAGTGAGTACACCCCTATGTTAAATTCCTATAGAGGCAGGCAGATTTTTATTTTTAAAGGTCAGTTATTTCATGGATCCAGGATACTATGCATCCTGATAAAGTTCCCTAGGCCTTTGGAATTAAAATAGCCCCCCCACATCATCACATGCCCTTCACCATACCTAGAGATTGGCATGGGGTACTTTCCATAAGATCATCTCTCAATGCAAATCAAACCAGCTATTAGGCTAACCGACATACAACCATGCCAATCTCTAGGTATGGTGAAGGGTATGTGATGATATATTTTAATTCCAAATTCCAAAAATCCGGCTGCCTCTATGGGAATTTAACATAGGGGTGTACTCACTTTTGTTGCCAGCGGTTTAGACTAGATTAATGGCTGTGTGTTGAGTTATTTTGAGGGGACAGCACATTTACACTGCTATACAAGCTGTACACTTAATACTTTACATTGTAGCAAAGTGTCATTTCTTCAGTGTTGTCCCATTAAAAGATATAATGAAATATTTACTAAAATGTGAGGGGTGTACTCACTTTTGTGAGATAGGCTAGGCTACTGTATGTTTTCACTACAACCTTAACCTGAAAAGTTTACAGTAGGCTAACTACAGCGGTCAGTGGAGTAAAAAGTAACAAAGTGTAACGAGAGTATAGCAGGAAAAAGTAGCAAGTGCTTGTAGCCTACTGCGTTTGAGTAAAAGTAGGCCTACTTACTTTACACCACAGACATAGCCGATGCCGATAGCCTACGCACATAGGCTATCTGTTGACATTTACTTTGACTTTTTTGTTTGTTTTTTAGCCAGTTACACGTGTAGGCGTACACAATGTGGAGAATGTAACCCTGACACTGGTCTTGTCTTGTAGGCTACAGTCTACAGCCTGCATCGTGTCCTTATGAGATTGAGAGCCGCTTGACCTTCCGCTGAAAAAAAGCTCCCTCCGCGGGTTTCCACCGCGCATGTTTGTGCGTGCCTCGTGATGTAATACGGTTACACATTGATTTAATTGTAAGCGCAGCAGCATGCTCGAGTAAGGAGCTATTTACATATGGATTTTTTTTTTATAGAAAAAATCATCTGCTTTCATTCGGAGGTGAAGCCGATTTCAGCACCGGAGCTGTCCGAACGGATGACGGATGCTGCGACCGCGTGAACCGACGATGCTGAGCTGACTCTCTCTTCTCTCTCTCTCTCTCTCTCTCTCTCTCTCTCTCTCTCTCTCTCTCTCTCCCCTCTTCTGTCCCTCCTCGCTCCTCTCTCCTCCACACGCACAAAACGCTCTGTCATGGCGTCTTCCAACAATGTTACCCCCACCAACTGTAGCTGGTGGCCCATCTCAGCCATGGACGAAGACGGCAAAATCACAGACGGGGAGCAGTGCGAAGAACCGATGGCAGAGCCCAAACCCTTCAGTAAAGACAGGCTCGTTTTGTACCACTGGACTCAGTCTTTCACCTCCCAAAAGGTAAAAAAACCAACCAAAAAAAAAAACAGAGCAGAGCATAAAAATGGAGGTGGCTCCACGTCTCTTTGCATGATGCTACAGAGTGGAGCTCCCTGTGTTGGTTTGTTATGATCAAAACATGTTTTTTTGTGTGTGCATGTAATATTCCTGCACATACCCCCGGAATATGAATATGATCCTGCAGCTGGGCAGATCTCCCGTTTGACACGTTAGAAAAGCGCTGCATGCTGCTCATTTCCTCGACATATAGCTAGATGGATGGTCAATATTCTGTTTATTTACCACTGGCTAAATCACCCCTCATATCTCATCAGCTTCCACCTTTTCATTGAAATGCTGAAGCTGTTTTTGTCTCCTTAAAGCTGCTAAATGGGGCTACAACCTATGTGCTGCTCTGACACATGACATCCTAAATAATTGATTCAAATGATGTGCAAAACAAACCAAAGGCCATCTTCCCCCTTCTGCAGCCAAATCATACCATATGTTGTTGTTTTAAGGGCTTCTTTAAGTCTACCTTTGGTTACCTTTGGTAGACAGTAACCTGCACCTTTCCTGTTAAATGAACGTGTGATTAAATCAAGCCTTTCAAAAACTCTGAAAGCAGACACGATTCATTCACAGTAATAACCGGTATAAGGCTACAACATGTGGCGTTTTCGCTCTTATGTATAATCCACAGGGCTTTCCTTCACCAACAGCATGTATATTAAAGCGGCACTCCACCAGTATTACACACAAGTTCAATTTACTAGTCAAAGGGAGTACCGACTGCTCAGCCTGTGAACACATATCATGTATAATGTCTTCTGTGGCTCTGGAGGAGCTTTGTCAAGTCTGCCTGTGTATATTCCATAATGACATGCTATTTAGTAAGATGAAACAGAACGTGAGAGGTTTTAAGTAGCCTATTTCCGAAACCTTAGTATGAAACCAACAGTACATAAATCCCCTTGAGTTTGGCGGCACAGGTGCTCAGTGCACTGCTGGGTGCTGGGTTCGATCCCCCGGTCCGGGCCTTTCTGTGTGGAGTTTGCGGGTTCTTTCCGTGTTTGCGTGGGTTTCCTCTGGGTGCACGCAGCATGCTTCTACCAAGATCTAATTAATGTCTGTATGTGTAAAATGTACTAGGCAAATAAAGGATATATTATATCATTATACATTTTAGAAAACGGTGAGGGTGATTGATTCACTAAACAAGTAATTGGCAGATGGATTCATCTTTTATGACACACCATACGACAGGATTGGTTAAATATGCTTGTCATGAGAAGTGGCTCAATGCATGCACCATCGCTCCATATTGCCCCAGAACAGCCATGGCTCAGTCTCTATGAACTGAAGCATGGTGCTACTGTATATTCCTCTCTAACCACCTTGAGCTCAAGTCTCATGTCGGTACGTCACTTTCAAGGCTCGATTGTTGGCTCCTAGCCACTTGAGTCTGAGCTGCTGATTGTCTCTCAGCAGAGGGTAAACACCACGCTACCTGTCATGATTATCGCCTTAATCCTGGAGCTGGAGTAGCTGAAGTAACTTCGCAATCACGTGACACTGTGCTGTCAATGCACAGACTATTGGGCATGCACAGTAGTGGAAGAAGTATTCAGATCCTTGACTTAAGTAAAAGTACTAATACCACACTGTAACAATACCCTGTTACAGGTAAAAGTCCTGCATTGAAAATGTTACTTAAAAGTATGTAAGTATCATCAGGAAAATGTACTCAACATTTACTCAGTGCAGAATAATCCTCACATTTCAATGATCCAAACCGTTCTGGAAATCAACTGAATGCGTAATGGTCTAATCATTTCAGCTGGACTTGTAGGCCGTTATATTGTTGGCTAGTTTCATTTATAATAAACATTGTATTTTATAAACTGCATGTGTTTTGTGGGCGAAAATCTTAATGTGTAAAGTAACTAAAGCTGTCAGATGAATGTAGTGGAGTAAAAAGTACAATATTTCTCGCTGAAATGTAGCGGAGTAGAAGAAGAAAGTGGCATGAAAAGAAAAGAAGTAAGGTACAAGTACCTCAAATTTGTACTTTATTACAGTACTTGATTGAATGTACCAAGCGTGCATTTCTTTTTAGAAAAAAAAGCAGTCACAGCACTGAATTACTGATGTGTGTTTACAATGCTATGTGCCATTTGTTATTATGCAAGCTGATGTGCGCTTCAAATAGCATTTTGGGGATGGATTTTATGAGATTAAGAGGCCAAGCGCTAGGTTGTCCACTCCACCAGAATTGAACCAAATATTTTGGGCCTTTAATGTAACACAAATGCTCGCAATGTGATTGGTCAAAGTAGCTCAGCTGCACCTTGAAAGATAGTATTATATTTAGTCAATCTTGTGAGACTTGAAAACACTTCTTTTCTCTAAAAAAGACAACCTCCAGTTAACACTTTGGCAATGAGACACTCAAGGGACGATGATAAAGGAGTCCAACAGATCCACAGCCCTGTGAAGATAATATCGTCATCAGATGTTCAGGGGGATTATTGACAAGTCTGTGCATGCCTCATCCAGTTCCTGAAGAAAGAGGGGAAACTGAGCCATTGAATTTCTCCTGCACGCCATTTTCTGTATCCTTCTCTGTGTTTGTAATGCTTCACGACTAACTGCCACTGTAACTGTGCTCCCGTGGCCTGAAGTTTTGCCATGCGGTATGTTCATCTACCTCACATGAGTGATGTATTGTGAACACAGCAGATATGGTAAAGATAGAGACAGATGGAGCTCGATACCCCGGAGTAACAGCACATTTAGAGGGCAGCTTCACAGATCAATAGGGCGCTGGAAACCTTGAAGCCTGCAGGTTAGAGATTTACACTTTCAGTACACCGAGGCTGTAACACTCTGCTGTTTACTGTGTCCGTAGAGGGCAGTGTGCAATTATCTGCTCAGTCATTTGAGAGTTAGCAGCAATATAATTATGCATTAAAGCAACACCAAAGATTCTTTTGCACCTTAAAATAATGTTTCCAAAATCGTTTCATTGGTTCATCAACTCGTAACTCGGCACTTCTGCATTCGCTTTGCGGCCTCTGTCGGCTATAACCGCACTATGCAAGTTTGCCAGATCGGGTTCGAATGATAATGGTAATGGACAATTCCGCTTCCAACCTGTAGGGGGACCGAAGAGGAAAAGGGCTTTGGTGTTGCTTTAACAACTGATTTTTACCATAGGAAAATACAACAATGTAAAAATACTCTGCTGCGGGAGTCCTGCATTCAAAACCCTACTCAAGGACAAGCACAGACGAATTAGCAGTAAAAGTACTCATCCTGCGAAACCTTGTAGTACACTGTTGTAGGGTTATATGATGATATGAGGAAAATATCTAATTGCGATTATTGCTATTGTGATATGATTCACGATATTAGAGGGAATGATCTTTTTTTTATATCATTATTCAAATATAAATGGAAAAATATGAAAATAAAAGAAATTAATTGATTATAGTGTGAGTTTTGCAAGCATCTGTAAGAAACTAATATGTTTTCTCGTTAGTCTGTAGGATAAGAATTGGAGACCGTGACGCCTCTGCAGCACGACAATACTTCATTCAGAATGGTTTGAAACAAATTAATATATATAGATAACAAATATTGCGCCCCCCCTGTGATTTGGATATTGCATTGCATACTGGGATTTCGATAAAATTGCGATTAATTGTGCAGCCCTACATTATTGTTAATCCCAATGCAGCAATGTGTAAGCTGCATTTTACTGTTGAGGTGGAGCTTGTTTTAACTACTTTATACCAGGACCAAGGAAGTGCCAATTTGACATAGCAGCCAAACAGTGGAGATGGTGTTTTAAGCCCCCAAAGTCTCCTTCCAGGCAGCGCTGCAACCCTAACCTTAATAACCTTTAATTTCTGGTACTCTTTGAAACAGTTTTTACTTAAAAAAATACGCCACCGTTTGTTGAAATAGGGCTTATCACGGTCTACCCTGGCTGTAGATAGGCGAGCCAACACATTTTTTTGTCTCAGTGCAAGTAATTAGGTTGTTTTTTTTGTCTTTTGTTGGCTCACTTTTACTCACAACATGCTAACCGGCAACATAGGATTCCATTCACTACGCTAAGCTAACTAGTGACGGCGCTGCCGGTGTTGCACCGGACTAAAACAATGCATGCACAAAAAATGCGTTGGCCCACCTATCTACAGCTAGGGGGGACCATGATAAGCTCTATTTCAACAAACGGTGGCGTATCCCTCTAACCGAACATGTTTTTTTTTAAAGAGGTTCTTTAAGTGTTTTTATTTAGACAATATATATCCCCTTGTGCCAGTGCCCCTCGTAACGCCTATCCCAGGCGTTACGTTTTAACCCAAAAACCTAAGCTTAACCATAAGCCTAACCCTAACCATTGCCTAATCGACTTCAAGGCAGTGCTGCGACTTTGATCCATTCTGTCTGATAACATTAGGAAAGTCTAGAAGAGCGGCAGGATTGAATCATTGAATTCCCATTCAAGTTAGCAGAGCGCTAAAGAAGGAAGTAGCGGAGGTGGTCTCTAGTGTGCCTGCTCTGTGGGCTGCACAGTGCATGTGCCTCCCTTCTTTAAAACTCTGCACCCTCATTTAAAAGTTTCTACTGCTCTCAAAGGGTCACAAGGAAATCGTTCTGCTAAACAAATTAGTATTTATTCCTCTCTTTCTCTAATCTTAGCTTTTTTGTGATTTTTTTTTTACCTCTTTGGGCCTCAAGCTGTTATTTAAATGAAACCGTGTGAGAGGAACTGGAAACTGATTTTGTGTTGCTTTTAATGTCGAACAATGTGTTGTATTCTATAAGTTTACCTTTATAAGTTTATATGTTTTTAACTAAGTAAAACCTAAATATTTTAACTAGTAACCACAGCAGATTAATGTAGTGGAGTTAAAAGTACAATATTTCCCTCTGACCAGGCGGGTCTAGACCATTTCAAATTGGAGGGGCCAGGCTGGTGGCCACATGCGATTTTTGGGGTACCAAATATATTAAGCATTAAGCGTGACATACCACCAACCCTCCATAGGTTTGGTTCTACAATAGAATAACGATACACACATAACAACAAACACAAGAATACTCATTCAGTGTTAACCTACATTTTATTTATCACTGCACATGAATAATATCGCCTCTTCTCTTTGGGGATGAAGGTGGGGTTAAAAATGTATGAAAATATTTGCCACAGTTAGTGGGGCCAGAAGGGGGTCGTGCCTTAATATTACGTGGGCATTGGCCACTGGCCACCCAGAAACATAATACTCAAGAAAAATACCTCGAAATTGTGCATTTTTACCACTGTTAACAGCAAATGTGGTAGTAAAATGCAGACGTAGCCTAAGTTAGTGTATATAGTTAAGTAAGAGGAGTTTATTTTGTGCCTCCCAGGCAGCTGAATTACTTGGCATCATTACTAAGGAGTGACTAATATTATATAACTAACTCTTGAAGCAGCAGTGACTGTGTTATTGTGAGCTTAACCGAGGGACACCTCAGCAGTGCTGAGACTGGGACCTGAAACACTTGACAGTTTTATATCGAAATCCTTGATTTCGTGTGTAACAAAGTCACGCTGATGGAGATGTAAAAAGCTTTTTTTTTCTTCTGTTTCTTATTTGACTTTGCAGCTGCATTCATAGATTGGTTCCTGCTGTCCGATCGAGCGGCCCTGCTATAATTACTGTGCTTATGTTACTGAATCATTCAGTATTATTACATTACACCATGTCTGGCCGTGTTCGGTAAAAGCCCCATTTGGTCGTTCCTCCTAAGCAGCCAAATGTAGCACTTTATAGCCCAAGTGTCATCTCCCTTTCATTAATCTTATTCCCCGCTAACAACTCTCCGTGGACCTTGGCTTATCCTTCATCCCACGAGCAATGCATCCTGAAGGTTTTTGCTCAAACGTTAGCACGCCGTTAAGCATCTCATTATCCTGCCAGACCAAGCAAACGATTCAGATACGACAATTCATTCAGCACAACACAAACACGATAACTTGATCATGTCATAAACTGATAGCTGAAGCTATTAACCACCCTGCTTAGCTTTGGTATAATTCTAATCGCTCTTTTCAGCTACAGAAAAATCGGATTTGTTGTGCAATGATATTGTTTCGCTTCAGAGAAAATGGATCATCAGTCTTCCTCTTATTTTTCAGTTTCTCCATCTGGATAACGTCTTTAAAGCGTCACCCTGTGCATAAATGAAAAAAAAATGTGCCCAAACTTTTATTTGTCAGTTGTCAGTATTATTTCTTCGGTTTGACGCCCCTAGAACAAAAAGACGGACTAAATGAATGCCTTTCATTTCTCACCAGCTGTGTGTGTGTGTGTGTGTGTTTGTGATTGCAGGTCCGTCTCGTCATCAACGAGAAGGGTCTGGTGTGCGAGGAGAGGGATGTGAGCATGCCGCTGCAGGAGCACAAGGAGCCCTGGTTCATGAGGCTGAACCTGGGTGAGGAGGTGCCCGTCTTCCTCCACGGCGACACCATCATCAGTGACTACAACCAGATTATCGATTACCTGGAGAAAACCTTTGTGGGAGGTATGGTGCAGTGACAATGTGGTTCATTCATCTGATGCTGGTTCTTCTCTTCACGTTAACCTTTGATTTAAAAAACAAAACAAAACATGGAGCACAGACAGAGTCTTGCTTTGGGTGCTCTGGAGCAGCAAGTCATGGCAGGTCTGTCAAGCTTGGGTTTTTCTACATGCTGAAGGTGTGTGCATGGGGCTGTAGTAAGAGCAAAAGTTTGGAGGGTACTGTCTTTTTTCATCTTTCCAAAACCAAACTGTTGTGTGAATGCAGACAAAGGCAGGTTTAAACAGTTTATTAAAGGGGCGCTATGCAGTTTTGGCCATTTCTTCGCTTTTTGCTTCGCAGGTTTCTCTATAGAGCTCCCCCTACATCTTCAGAATAGATATTTGGCAGCTCCTGTGTTTACTTGTGTCTGACTCCTCTCTCGGTCAGTCTGCCGTTTCCTCTTTCTCTGTTCCTCCGACAATGCTTTCCTAGCTTTCTGCTTCTTTTCAGCCATGACGATAGTGTGCAGAACTCCATCGCTACCTTGTTAGCAGGTTCCTGAATGGGCGTATGTGTGCAGTCCTGTGAAGCAATTCATTACATCGCGTGATATCAGGTCTCGCGATGTAACGAATTTCGAACTTCCCGACGCTGAGGCCGGCGGCTCGCCAAAAGAGGCCGGAAATTGCAAGGGTGGTTTTTCCGCTCACAGGCGCAAGGGGGGAGCGAGACGACCACCATTCAACTCAAAAAAAGTCATATAACCATTCCAATGAGTCCAAAGCTGTTCAGTTAAGGTAAATTGAACAGCTTTCCCCTTTAAAAAAAAAAATTTAAAAAAAGGAGCAAAAGAGAACGGCAAAAATGGGGATTAACGGGGAAGCTGGGCGTGGAAGCAGGTAGCCGGCAGTCTGGGGCTGTGAGCGGGGATATCCAGGACCGAGGCTGGGGAGGCGGACAGGCAGGTGGAACTAGCTTGGCTTACTTGGCTTAAGAGGACAAAAGCAGGTAAACAGAAAAGACAAGGAGCAAAAAAAAAATGGATTTCCCACCTAGTCCGATACTTTATTATGACAATTCAGTATGATATTGGACAATATTTAGGTTATTTCGTAAGGGAAAAAACTTTTAAAAAACAGATTTTCGGGAAGTTGTGAATCAATTCTGAATCTCGAATGACAGGAATTGCGATTCTTACATGAATCGATTTTTTTTCCAACACCCCATAGCTTTCAAACAACTCATGGATCTAAAAATGAAAGCTCAAAATGGAATGCCTCTGTCTGAAATCAAGTGTGGTGTTTAGTGATGCATTTTGGGAAATGTACTTGCAATTGATTCATTTCCTACAAAACCATTAGACACACATTTGATCTCGGGGTTTTCGGGGGCAGATGCCTGGTTTGCTCTGTTGCTTACCATGAATACAAGGCTGCATTCTTCACCCAGTTGGTGAAGCTTGCGTAGCAAAGACAATTGGAAGCCATCACTTCGAGGCCATCTGTCGTCCTTGTACAGTGTGTGTACTGTGCTGTGAAACTCTATAAGTGGTTGCAGCAATGTCTTTGCAGCAATGTCACGGACATGAACTCTTCTGATTAGATCCGATGAAATTGGATGGATCTCTTGAGGGGGGGAACTTGTGGCAAATGACAGACAGCTACAAAACAGGAGAGAGAGAATTTAACAAATAAAGTAGGCAAAGATGTGTCAATATGTGCAATGTGCATCGTGAGACAGTGACTCAGATTCAGGCTTAACAGCCACTAATGTCATCCACTGTCTGCGCAGTTCCAAGAGTAAGCAAACGTTAAGAAGCATACACCGTATCCTGGATTCTCTGTGGGTGGCATGTCCTTTAGATCGGTCAGTTGAGATATTATGCCGTTATGTAATGTCCTGCGAGCCTCATACCAGTAAAGGCCTGAGGAATGCTGGCCAATAACTGGAGAACTCCCTTGTCTAAGGTTAGTGTGTGGTCACTGGTTGGGAGCAGCGGTGCTTGAAAGCTTTGCAGATGATGTGGTTCACTGCTTGGTCAGTAATAAAAGGCTAGAAGGCAGTAGCTGCCCCTGGTGTTTAATGTCCTGTTCTCTTTCAGACAGCTCTTTCCTTTTACCTGTTTGATAGTGTGCTGCATGCCGGTAACTGCATTCATTTATTTTGGAACAAGTTATTTTGAAAAAGTCTCGCATTGCCAGACCTTCCTCCACAGCGCTGCGGAGGAAGTTCTGGCTAGTCCACACAGCACTTCCATGATGGTTTATTGGAATTTCTTTAAACCAATCACAATCGTCTTGGGCGGAGCTAAGCGCCGGACGGAACAACGGTGTCTCTGCAAAATAGCCCCGGGAAGGAACTTGTTTTGGTGGAACGTGTGTACGTTCAAAAGTTGTTTTAGTCGTGCAACAGAAAACTCCGATTGGACAGATAGTCTAGCTAGCTGTCTGGATTTACCCTGCAGAGATCTGAGGAGCAGTTAACCATAGTCCTCAGAAATCCAACGGAGTTTAGAACGCCAACACAAAGAAAGAGGAAGGTGTGGGACATCAGGCCGAAATGAGGGACATCCGGCGGAATTTCTGGCGGCACCGGAGCAATCCCGGAAGTGGAACGTCGTCGATCTAGGCTGGTTTGAACTCGTATGGACATCGGCAGCTATAATGGATAGGGAATCCCTAATGAATGCTGGCAACGTGTGCTGCAGCTGGCCTGGAAAGTGCAGATGTCTCAGAAGAGACTCTTATACCGGTACTTAGACTACTTTACAGTGTTAGTGAGATGCAGCAGAGGGCTCTCACTGTGTGAAAAGTATTTGCCAACTAACAACCAGTAGCTCTTATATTCTGTAATGTGCATCACTGTCTCCAAGACAGTTTGAACTAGGGTTGCTCGATTATGGAAATCGTGATTATTTGACACGATTACTCATTGTCTTTTGGAAAGATGTTGTTTTTATTGAAGTTAAAAAACAGTGAAACAGCTTAACAAATCAACAGTGAAAACACCTTGAACTGTGAAATTTCTCTTAATACTTTCCCATTTGAAATTTTTTTTAAAAATTCAGAACACAAGACTCACAAAATGTAATGTGAAAAATAATCGTGTTTCTCGATCACCCTGTTTTTGTGATCATAAGGAACCGAAATCGTAATAGTAATTAAAATCGCACAGCCCTAATTTGAACACTGGGTTGCTCTTCAGTTAGTTGCTGATGTGATATTTCCCCCACAGTGCTGCAGCAGACCACCACAGAGGACCACTGCATGCGGCCCAGGTCAGCATGCAGGTCCTGGGACTGATTACTCAGCTCTCTGGAGCTGTGCCAGGTGCAGCTCCACCCCTCTGCAAGCTTCTCCGTCTGCCCAAACATCGTCAAGCAAGCAACTGACTATCTTTGTTTTGTCAGCGATGCCGCACCTGAGTCTGGCTTGCTGTCACCCTGCACACAGATAAAAGCTCAGCCTGCTCTGCTAACCGGTTTCATAATACTGAGTCCCCCCCCAGCCATGCAGCATGTCGCCAGCACAAGAATTAGGACAGTATAATATAAAACACTTGTTGAGGGAGTAGTTCAACATTTTGGACATTTTGGCATCTGTACAAAAACCAAAGTGTAAAAAGTATTTGTATCACGGCGTCTAGGTCGATAAGAAGATCGATACCACTCTCTTATCTGTCTGTTTAATATGTCATATAGAATATATACTTATGATAAAACAACTCCAGAACCACAAAAGACAGGAGTTATGGCGCCCGGGCAAGAAACAGTCCAGCAAAAAAAACAAAAAACTGTGAAACCACAAAGTGATGGTTTTACACTTTAGTTTTTGTTTGGATTAAACAGACAATATATGTGTTAATAAGTGAGCTTTAGAGTTGCTGGTAGGTGCATTTCATTACTTTTGGACAGAGACATGTTAGCTGGTCTCTACTGTTTCGAGTCAGGCTGGCCTTTGAAGCAAATTGAACACAACGGCCAAATGGTGGAATCACGTGATGCCCTCTGGCCCAAAAAGATTTTTCCCCAACAGACCTACTTTTGAGCGTCACAACCCCCTGCAAAATGACTCCTTTCAATGTCAGAATTTGATCCATTCGGTCCGATAACATTTGGAAAGTCTAGAAGAGCGGCACGATTAATCCCCATTCAAGTTAGCGTAGCGTTAAACAGGAAGTAGCTGGCTCGGCCGGCGGAGGTCTCTAGTGCGCCTGCTCTATGGGCCGCACAGTGAGGATGTAATGCCGATCATCCGGGTCATTTTTGGCTCCATGAAGGCTTCATGCACCACTGAGCAACTTTCATTGGAATGAACGGGGGCTCCGCCTCGAACGCTGTATCCGCTTCTTATACTGTAATACATCCATGTTTCAAGTCCTTCTGCTAAGCTTAGCTGCTGTCTGCAGCCTTATACTTAAAAATCAATTTTACTCATTAAGGTCAGATTACAGTTTTTCTCAATTGCTTTGGCACAATCGTTGAATGGCTATCAAACTTACAATCAAACTTTATGACTATTTATATAAACATGTGGTCAGTTGTTCACATGACTATAATCATTTATCATTGCCTTGGCACAAAATGTATTGAGTAAGCCTTGCAGATCAAAATAGTTAGCATTCAGTTGCTATTGAATCATATTACCCTCAAATGCAACTATACACATGTTCATTGTGTAAATCAGTACATGCTAAATAAAGCAACCAACAATCACAATAACCTGTCACACATACTGAATATTAGATACATGATAGTTATGTGGTATTGTTGTAAAAGTTGTCTTTGGCTGCGTCATTCCAAAAGATGTTCCCTCGTTGCATTGTAAGGTAGGATATCAGGTGTGATGTCGAAAAAATGTTGAGGCCAGACAGAGAGGAGAGATTGGATGACCCTTGAGGTTGATACATTTGCAACATATTTTCTTTTTTTTACAGTATTTCCTGATAATGTTGCTGCAGTCATTTTTCTGTACAAGCTTTCTTTATGTTTTCACAGTTGGCTGGTGTGTGTACATACAATGAGGAAGTATAGTGTGTGCCATGGCTGACATCAATACTATTCAGCTGCCTAAATATACAATGTTAGCAACTAGACAATATTACAGAGTTGTTAACTATCACCCTTTCAGAGTACACTGTCATGTCACAAGATGCATTTTGACTGTCATGGTCTAAGCAAGGAACAGTTTGTTGTGATGAGAATGATTTATTCATTGACAGATTTATTTACATTTGAAACAGGAGTTAATTATTTTGACTGAGTAATCACCTTTTGGAGGTCACATAGAGTGATGTGCTGAATGTATGTGTGGTGTGAGGATTGTACTTAGAATTTTGACAATTGTAAGTTTGTTTCAGTAAATGTGCTAAAGCGATTGAGAAAAACTGTATTAGTGATGATAGATATATAGTTAAATAGATAGATAGATCGATGGTTAGATAGATACAGTAGATATATATAGATATATAGATAGATATATAGATAGATAGTTAGATATATAGATAGATAGATAGATAGATAGATAGATAGATAGATAGATAGATAGATAGATAGAGAGGTAGATAGATAGATAGTTAGATATATAGATAGATAGATATATAGATAGATTGATAGATAGATAGATAGATAGATAGATAGATAGATAGATAGAGGGTAGATAGATAGATAGTTAGATATATAGATAGATAGATATATAGATAGATTGATATATAGATAGTTAGATAGATAGATAGATAGATAGTTAGATAGATAGGTAGATAGATAGGTAGATAGGTAGATAGATAGATAGATAGGTAGAGAGGTAGAGCGGTAGATAGATAGTTAGATATATAGATAGATAGATAGTTAGATAGATAGATAGATAGATAGATAGATAGATAGATAGATAGATAGATAGTTAGATATATAGGTAGGTAGATAGATAGATAGATAGATAGGTAGGTAGGTAGATAGGTAGGTAGGTAGGTAGGTAGGTAGGTAGGTAGGGAGTACACAAACACTAAATTAAAAATAACAGTGCAGGGAATCAATCAAACATCAAAACACAATCAAATATCAAAACACTAGTACTAATATGCAGAGTGTATTCATCTTCTCATCCAACTCCCTGCAAGAAAGCAAATAAGCACATTTTCCAAAATATCGAACTATTCCTTTAACCTGAGCAACAGCAGATAAATAGAGCAGCGGGTCAACCAGCTTACACTGTAGCCTGATGGACCTGTGTGTGTTCTGAAGCTGTGGCCTCGTCTTACTGAGCATATATTGTGTTTCTCTTCACCTGGATTGTGCTTGGAGTCATACCTTCAGCTCATGGGGTGTTTTTAGTTTAAACCCGTTTACTTTTCCACTCTACGTAAATTCTCAGAAGCCTGTAAGTCTCCAGGAGATGACTTTCAGACTGCCTGGCTATTGTTTAAATGTCAGGCTTTGTGAAACGTGACTGCTGGTGTGTTGCAGAGAGCGAGAGGTGTCATCTGTTACCAGGTTACCGTGCCGCGTGCCGTTGTCTACCTGACAGCTGAAGCAGGAGAATTGCGTTATTTTCGGGGGAATTAAATGCAGGTTTAACACTGGTTGCTTAGAAACCTCAGGTGTTCTGGAAAGTTTATGAAAATATACCAGGAAAAAGACCAACTGTGCTGGCTTTATTTACACTGCATACATGTCTTTTTCTGAGCCTGTGTTTTCTCCTCAGAGAGCCGTGCCGAGCTTCTGAGCCACATTTGGGTATTTTCTCTGTATTGCTTGTTTTCACATCCATGTCTCGCCCGCAGACGCGGTGGCTCAGCTGGTCCCTGATGCAGATTCGCCTCTCCGCGATCGAGTGCAGCAGTACCGTCAGCTACTGGATGGTCTGCCCATGGACGCTTACACACACGGCTGCATCCTCCATCCGGAGCTCACCACCGACTCTATGATCCCAAAGTACGCCACCGCAGAAATACGTAGTAAGTGACGCCACCTAACCGTTGTGTGTAGGCAGGAGTGTTTATAATTCTGCATTAAGTAGAAGAAGAACAGGGCAGATGTTTTGTATTTAAATATATATACAAAACATATATATATATATATAGTAAGAAATATACATAAAGATATAAGGTGCTGCAAATAAAGTAGCAAATTAAAATCAACATAAAAACTTCTCCGTGAACCATCACCTTATCGTGGTGGAGAGGTTTGTGTGTCTCTGTGAACCTGAGGGCTGTGTTGTCTGGAGCTTTGTGCTCCTGGTAGGGTCTCCCAAGGCAAAGTGGTCTCAGGTGAGGGGCCAGACAAAGAATGGTTCAAAAACCCCAATGGAAAAACAAGGTAGAAATGGAGTGACCCTGCCCGGAGGAAGCCCGGGGCCCCCGTTTGGAGCCAGGCCCAGACGGGCGGGCTCGTCGGGCGCAGGCCTGGTGGCCGGGTTTTGCCACGGAGGCCGGCCGGGGAGCCCGAAATTCTCCCCCCCCTTTTTCCCCCCCCCCCCCCCCCCCGGGGGGAACAAAAAACCGCGTCGGGTGCGCTGCCACATGGGTGGCAGTGAAGGTCAGGGGCCTCGACGGACCAGACCCGGGCAGCAGACGCTGGCTCTGGGGACTGGAACGTCACCTCTCTGTGGGGAAGGAGCCGGAACTGGTGCGGGAGGTGGAGCGCGTACCGGTTAGATCTGGTGTTGCTTACCTTTACGCACAGTCTCGGTTCTGGAACCGTACTCCTGGATAGGGGTTGGACTCTTTTCTTCTCCGGAGTTGCTCAGGGTGTGCGGCGCCCGGGCGGGTGTGGGGGATACTAACAAGCCCCCGGCTGAGCCGCTACGTTGGAGTTTACCCCGGTGGACGAGAGGGTCGCCTCCCCTACGCTGCGGGTTGTGGGGAAAAACTCTGACTGTTGTTTGTGCATATGCACCAAACAGGAGTTCGGAGTATTCGGCCTTTTTTAGAGACCTTGAGGGGAGTCCTGCATGGGGCGCCAGTGGGGGACTCCATTGTTCTGCTGGGGGACTTTCACGCACACGTGGGCAATGATGGAGACACCTGGGAGGCGTGATTGGGAGGAACGGCCTCCCTGATCTAAACCAGAGTGGTTGTTTGTTGTTGGACTTCTGTGCTAGTCATGGATTGTCTATAACGAACACCATGTTCGAACATAGGGATGCTCATAAGTGTACCTGGTACCAGAGCACCCTAGGCGAAGGTCAATGATCGATTTTATAATCGTTTCATCTGATCTGAGGCCGTATGTTTTGGACACTCCGGGTGAAGAGAGGGGCAGAGCTGTCAAACCGATCACCATCTGGTGGTGAGTTGGGTCAGGGGTGGGGAAGACTCTGGACAGACCTGGTAAGCCCAAACGTGTAGTGCGGGTAAATTGGGAACGTCTGAGGAGGCCCTGTCCAACGGACTTTCAACTCGCACCTCCGGGCGGAGCTTTCGTGCATCCTGCTGTGGAGGCTGGGGGCATTGAACCCGAGTGGACAATGTTCAAAGTTTCCATTGCTGAAGCTGCGCGGGGAGCTGTGGTCTTAGGGTCTTAGGTGCCTCAAGGGGCGGTAACCCACGAACACCGTGGGTGGACACGCGGGGTCAGGGAAGCCGTCCGACTGAAGAAGGAGTCTTTCTGGTATATGTTATCCCAGAGGACTCCGGAGGCAGTTGCAGGGGACCAAAGGGGCCGGGCGTGCAGCCTCTGCCGTGAAAGAGGCAAAGCAGCGGGTGTTGGAGAAGTTTGGAGAAGACATGGAGAAGGACTTTCGGTCGGCACCAAAGTGCTTCTGGAAAACTGTTCGCCACCTCAGGAGGGGAAGGGGAACCATCCAAGCTGTGTACAGTAAGGATGGGACACTGTTGACCTCAACTGAGGAGGTAATAGGGCGGTGGAAGGAGCATTTTGAGGAACTCCTGAATCCGACTAATATGCCCTCTATGTTAGAGGCAGAGCTGGAGGATGACGGGGGATTGTCGTTGATTTCCGGGCGGAAGTCACTGATGTAGTCAAACAACTCCACAGTGGCAAAGCCCGGCGGGATTGATGAGATCAGTCCAGAAATGCTCAAGGCTCTGGGTGTGGAGGGGCTGTCCTGGTTGACACGTCTTCTTCAACATTGCGTGGAAGTCTGGAACAGTGCCAAAGGAGTGGCAGACTGGGGTGGTGGTTCCCCTTTTTAAAAAGGGGGACCAGAGGGTGTGTGCCAATAACAGGGGTATCACACTTCTCAGCCTCCCTGGTAAAGTCTACCTCCAAGGTGCTGGAAAGGAGGGTTCGGCCGATTAGCCGAACCTCAGGTTGAGGAGGAACAATGCGGATTCCGTCCTGGCTGCGTGGAACAACGGACCAGCTCTTCACTCTCGCAGGGATCCTGGAGGGGGCCTGGGAGTATGCCCAACCGGTCTACATGTGTTTTGTGGATTTGGAGAAGGCGTATGACCGGGTCCCCCCGGGAGATACTGTGGGAGGTGCTGGGGGAGTATGGGGTGAGGGGTCTCTACTCAGGGCCATCCAATCTCTGTACCGACCAAAGTGAGAGCTGTGTCCGGGTTCTCGGCAGTAAGTCGGACTCGTTTCAGGTGAGGGTTGGCCTCCGCCAGGGCCGCGCTTTGTCACCAATCCTGTTTGTAATATTTATGGACAGGATATCGAGGCGTAGTCGGGGTGGGGAGGGGTTGCAGTTCGGTGGGCTGGGGATCTCATCGCTGCTTTTTGCAGATGATGTGGTCCTGATGGCATCATCGGCCTGCGACCTTCAGCACTCACTGGATCGGTTCGCAGCCGAGTGTGAAGCGGTTGGGATGAGGATCAGCACCTCTAAATCGGAGGCCATGGTTCTCAGCAGGAAACCGATGGAATGCCTTCTCCAGGTAGGGAATGAGTCCTTACCCCAAGTGAAGGAGTTCAAGTACCTTGGGGTTTTGTTCGCAGTGAGGGGATAATGGAGCCGGGAGATTGGTCGGAGAATCGGCGAGCGCGGGTGCGGTATTACATTCCATCTATCGCACCGTTGTGACGAAAAGAGAGCTGAGCCAGAAGGCAAAGCTCTCGATCTACCGGCAGTTTTCGTTCCTACCCTCACCTATGGTCATGAAGGCTGGGTCATGACCGAAAGAAAGAACGAGATCCAGGGTACAAGCGGCGAAATGGGTTTCCTCAGGAGGGGTGGCGGCGTCCCCTTAGAGATAGGGTGAGAAGCTCAGTCATCCGTGAGGAGCTCGGAGTAGAGCCGCTGCTCCTTTGCGTCGAAAGGAGCCAGTTGAGGTGGTTCGGGCATCTGGTAAGGATGCCCCCTGGGCGCCTCCCTAGGGAGGTGTTCCAGGCACGTCCAGCTGGGAGGAGGCCTCGGGGAAGACCCAGGACTAGGTGGAGGGATTATATCTCCAACCTGGCCTGGGAACGCCTCGGGATCCCCCAGTCGGAGCTGGTTAATGTTGCTCGGGAAAGGGAAGTTTGGGGTCCCCTGCTGGAGCTGCTCCCCCCGCGACCCGACACCGGATAAGTGGACGAAGATGGATGGATGGATGGATGGATAAAAATAACAAATAATGTTTAACGACCAATCAAATGGGCATGTAAAATCAGGGGAATGCTGGCCAATGAGAGTATTTCTTAAACGGATGTTTAACATTCTACTTTCTTGGCGTCTAATTGCACTTCAGTCATTGAACAGATTAAACAATTTATAACATGTTAATTAGTGAGCTAAGAGTACTAGATGTTGCCGACTCAGCGAGCTTGAGTTCGTCGGGCAGGTCGTTCCAGAGCCTGTTGGGCCCTGACTGCTAAAACTGACCCGGTTTTAAGTAGAGATGTTCTGGTACCGATACCGGTATCAGAAAAGCCTCCGATAGTGCCTAAAATGCTGGTCCCGGTATCGGAAAGTACTGGAGTTCATGCATTGATCAGATAGAACTTTATTTAGCCGAGAAGAAAATTTACTTTAAAGCTATAGTGCGTAGTTTCTGTTGCCCCCATGAGGAATTCTAAGTAATGACAACAACACTGTCGGCGCGTCCACATGATACAAGCCTTCCGTGACCGCGCACACCCCCCCTACCACTCCTCCACACAGTTGCTAGTAGCCAAGGAGGACACGGAAGATTAAAAAAAACCATAATGGACTCTTCAGAAGAGGTGATTATCTTCACTCGAGTTTCTGCGCACGAAAGTCGCCGGACGCCACAACCTTCTGAACATAGTCATAATGAGAAATCAGGGAGAGTTGTTTGGAGCCGATAGTCTTGATTAACTTTGTAGCAACTCATTTGGCAACGGCTTGAATGTAACAGGCGTTCATTAATATCAAAAAGTTACGCACTAAAGCTTTAAAGTAGTTCATTGATGTTCTTTTTCCGTTCTTTTTACGTCCCATCAAACTGGATAATAATAAGTTCTGTGGCATTCATTGTTTGTGTTTGTTCATGTTTCACAAAGAGTTTAACCTGAACCAGGAACCGAACAACAATGATAGCAATCATATCCCATCCATAAAGGGTTAGTAGTACACAGCTGTTAAAACATAATACAATGTATGACACACTGGTATCGGATCGGTACTCGGTATCGTCCAATACGCAAGTTCAGCTATCGGAATTGGTATCGGGAAGCAAAAAATGGTATCGAACCATCTCTTGTTTTACCTTGGGACTCTGTTACAGATTAAAGACCTCTGCCCAATCATCTCAACCTCGGCACAGCAAAGCTGCAAGTATAATAAAAAAAATTTAAAATAAAATCAAACTTAGCCTAACAGGGGCTGGACCTTTCTCATCAGTCAGGAACTCTTGGAGAGTCCTGCTTTACTCAGGAGGGTCCATCCTGCCCAAACCATTGTTGCTAAAAAAAGACCCACAGTATAAAGACCGATGATTGTCTCAGAGCCACGAACTGACCGACTTTAAACTAGCAACTGAAAAACTAGCAACTTCTAGCAACTGAATCCCGTCAAGTGTGTATAAAAAGGCACACAGAGTTTACAGATTCACCTCGTATTGTGCAGTGATGCAGCAGGATTGAATGTGACAATGTGTTCTGCTGCATTTCACAATGCATGTTCACACATGTTTGATATGTGTGTGTTAGCAATATATCTTTTATAAATTAAATTCCATTCTCATCATCTCTCATGTAACTAACTGCATTTACTCAAGTACCGTACTTTGGTAGTCTTCCCATTTGATGCTGCTTATACTTCTACTCCACTACATGTATCTGATAATATTAGTTACTAGTTACTTTGCAGATTCAGATTATTAATACAAAATATAAATCAACTAATAAATAATAATACATCGTTATAGATAGGATAGAATCATAATCCAGTAACATACATTATTCAGGAAATGTACTTTTGGTACTTTGGACAAGATAAAAACTAGATGCGGTTTGTGTTTTGCCCCATTTTCTGTGTGTATTTCTGTTTGTGATATGCAATATAACTAGATTTCAGTGTTTTGCACTCATTGTTGTGAATATTTACAAGCTCTCGAGGTGAATGAGCTTCAACTTTGGAACCAACTAGTCTCCTAAAGCAAAAACACTCCTTGCAGAATTTATGTGCACGGCTCGATTAGCATACTGTGTGTAGTTTGCCGCTACTCCATATCAAGGAACCCTCAACGCAGCACTTTGTAGTGATGCCATGGATTATACATCCCAACAGCTGATACCAGGCCTCTGTAGCGCTCTTTCCATCAGGTCATTAGTCTCGGCTTGTAAATCCCATCCAATCTATAAAACCAACCTGATGGAGTATTTAACGGAAAGCATCTGTGATTTTATAATGTGCTCAACCACTTCGGTTTGTTTTACATTGAATCATGTATCACTCTACTATTAAATCAGTCTTGTCAGATGTCAAATGTATTCCTATGCTGCAGACTGAAGGTATAATCCACACGGAAGTATTTTAATACTTCAGGGTTCATCTTGTTCTTGTTCTTATTCCGTAGATTAATGATAACATGTAAAAAACACACTTGGTCTCATATTTGCAGTGCAGCAACAGTAAATACTGATAATAAATATACTAAATAAACTAGAAGAGGACTCCTATCTCACAGTGTTAATGCAGTGTGAAATTTTACCAGTCGGGAACTGGAACATTTTTCTGATTATTCCGACTGTGAAAATCAATGTTGTCATAATCAATAGATCAATAGACTGTGTGTGTGTGTGTGTGTGTGTGTTCAGGACACCTGGCCAACGCTGCGACAGAGCTGATGAAGTTGGACCATGAGGAGCCTCAGCTGACAGAACCGTACCTGTCAAAGCAGAAGAAGCTCATGGTGAGTTTCATGTGTTCATTAACGTGATTAAAATGCATTAATTTATTCCACGTCCTCGTTATGTATTGTAATGTTGTGTACAAGGGAGATGTAACGCTCATTAAACTGAATCCCATAATTTTTTACCTGAAATGTCCATTCATTTATCCATGACTAATGATGGAATTAAGTTATTTCAATGGGACTTAAGGGGGAAATAATGGTTTGTAATAATGAACCCAAAACATTAGCCCAAACCAGGGCTTTAATCCCTTAAATGTCATTCATTTGCACCTGAAAATAGTTCTGACCCATGAACAGTACAGGAGCACAGACATATAATAAAGGAGATAGTATTTGGACAGCTCTGTTGGCTTATTTACCTCCTGAATATTGGGTGATAGACAAACCCACCACAAGTCAAATTTGTCTTTATTAGGTTTTAACACTGACAGATAATTGAATTCCCAAGTCTGTAGCTGATGGAAATTTCATCATGAACAGCCTTCAGCAGTTGCCTCTTATTACTAAAGAGCTGAAAAAAGGAAAGGGACGCTCTGCAGCGTGCACAATCTGTAACACTGTACCTTTGCCCTGAATACAGCTCAGAGAGAAATACATCCCCGCACACTGATTTAAACAGCTGGTTCACCAGGGCTGTGTAAACGAAATGTGAGGCTTTGAATCGATGAGGCAGAGCTGAGTGTGTGTCAGCATGGTTAGCTCCGGGCATGGCAGTGTGTTGATTGGGTGATTGATCCTCCACTTTGACCAGACTGAAATATCTCAACAACTATACACTGGGAAATCAGCAAAGCGTTACAATGCTCTCTGGCTGTTTGAGCCTTTTCTTCAGACTTTCCGTAAATCTTCAGACTTTTCTTAAAGGTCCTATGGCATGCTGCTTTTTGGATGCTTTTATATAGACCTTAGTGGTCCCCTAATACTGTATCTGAAGTCTCTTTTATATAGACCTTAGTGGTCCCCTAATACTGTATCTGAAGTCTCTTTTATATAGACCTTAGTGGTCCCCTAATACTGTATCTGAAGTCTCCTTTATATAGGCCTTAGTGGTCCTCTAATACTGTATCTGAAGTCTCTTTTATATAGACCTTAGTGGTCCCCTAATACTGTATCTGAAGTCTCTTTTATATAGACCTTAGTGGTCCTCTAATACTGTATCTGAAGTCTCTTTTATATAGGCCTTAGTGGTCAACCAAAATACTGTATCTGAAGTCTCTTTTATATAGACCTTAGTGGTCCTCTAATACTGTATCTGAAGTCTCTTTTATATAGGCCTTAGTGGTCCCCTAATACTGTATCTGAAGTCTCTTTTATATAGGCCTTAGTGGTCAACCAAAATACTGTATCTGAAGTCTCTTTTATATAGACCTTAGTGGTCCCCTAATACTGTATCTGAAGTCTCTTTTATATAGGCCTTAGTGGTCCCCTAATACTGTATCTGAAGTCTCTTTTATATAGACCTTAGTGGTCCTCTAATACTGTATCTGAAGTCTCTTTTATATAGGCCTTAGTGGTCCCCTAATACTGTATCTGAAGTCTCTTTTATATAGACCTTAGTGGTCCTCTAATACTGTATCTGAAGTCTCTTTTATATAGGCCTTAGTGGTCAACCAAAATACTGTATCTGAAGTCTCTTTTATATAGACCTTAGTGGTCCTCTAATACTGTATCTGAAGTCTCTTTTATATAGGCCTTAGTGGTCCCCTAATACTGTATCTGAAGTCTCTTTTATATAGGCCTTAGTGGTCAACCAAAATACTGTATCTGAAGTCTCTTTTATATAGACCTTAGTGGTCCCCTAATACTGTATCTGAAGTCTCTTTTATATAGGCCTTAGTGGTCCCCTAATACTGTATCTGAAGTCTCTTTCCCGAAATTCAGCCTTGGTGCAGAATTACAGCCACTAGAGCCAGTCCCACAATGAGCTTTCTTTAGTATGTGCCATTTCTGTGTCTGTAGCTTTAAATGCTATTGAGGAGGAGGGGGGAGGGGGGTATGGCCTTGACCATTTGCCTTGCTTGTTTGCAAGCATGATGTCTCTCTCTTTCTCAGAGAAAGGGGAGGTAATCTTGCTCCTTATGACCTCATAAGGAGCAAGATTCCAGATCGGCCCATCTGAGCTTTCATTTTCTCAAAGACAGAGCAGGATACCCAGGGCTCGGTTTACACCTATCACCATTTCTAGCCACTGGGGGACCATAGGCAGGCTGGGGGAACTCATATTAATGATAAAAAAATCTCATAAAGTGACATTTTCATGCCATTGGACCTTTAAGGGAAATAGTAGTAGGGAAGTATAACCTTGTGGCTGAAAACTCTTAGGGCACGGTCGGTCACACATGCACAATTGCAGGTGACTTGATGTCTTACACATGAGCATTTAATGATCTTGATCAAGGAGATTAGGGTAGACAGACAGATGCATATATCTCTAGCCCCAGCTGTCAAGTTTGTGTTATGCCAAGATATTGATGGCACTGAAAACTAAAGACGGTCACCTTAAAGCTAGAGTGTAGTTTATGTCTCCCCCATGAGGAACTCTAAGTAATGACAACAAACGGAGCCAAGGAGGACAGAAAATGTAATCGTCTTTGCTCGATTTTCTGCGCGTGAAAGTCGGCGGACGACACCATTTTCTGAACATAGCCATACTGAAAAACACAGAGAGAGTTTTGTGGAGCTGATAGTCTTGATTAGCTTTGTATCAACTAATTTGGCAATGCTTTAATGTAATGGACGTTTATTGATATTTAAGTAATATAATAATAAAGTTATGCTCTAAAGCTTCAAGCCTAGCTCCGGGACGCGTGAGAAACTGTGGCAGGCCCCTTTAGCCTGTTTCCTCCGCCCTCCAAAAGGAGACAGTCCTGAAAAAAAAAAAACATTCCCTTATCATGCAGCTGTCTAGACTTTCTAAATCTGTAGAAAGACAAACATCTTCATGAATGATGAGGTTTGGTTATTAGAGACCAAATATTGACCAAATATTCTCTTCCCCTGACCTGTGACCTATGAATGACCTAAAGAAGCCTAAAACGTTGGTGGAAAATCTTTCAAACTGACCTTTGTCGATCAAAAAAACAGACCGATTCAGCAACTGCACGGCCTGTTTCTCGCTTAAAATGTTTTCAGAAACACGTTTCGGTGAACTATTTTGGTAAAATACGAGATCGTATTCTGAACGAGCCGCCCTAAATGGCCGGCTTTGAAATTCGGGAGAAGCCAGACCCCTGTGACGCGTTCGTTTTTTGGGCGACAATACAGATTAGCGCCGCCTGCTGTTATGGAAATGTATTACGTCTCGCACACGCACAGAACGTACGCTCATGTCGGCGTGACTTCGGCGTGTTCCGAGGCACTTTTTTGACCTCAAGGGGGGGGGCTGATCAGTCCGACGGTCGGCCGTCGGGTTGGTGTGTCAGGGCCTTTATCTGTCTGTGTTATTTTGTGTCATTCTGTTACGTTCGTACTTTCGTTTTTCTGTAAGCGCGCTGTCCATAATGTACAGTGTTGTGATTAGGAATTTGCTCTTGGGGACAATAAAGTATAAAGTCTAAAGTCTAGTGCAGCTGTGTAGCCAATATTATACAATATCATCTCCTCCATCTTGGCTCACTGAGAAAACTACAGCCAATGACAAGCCAAGTGGGGTCAACCACACACACTTCTTTGCTAGTCAACATTCACCAAAGTTGAATTCCACATCAGTTATTTATCTATTTTTTTGTTTTTATTAACATGGGTACTGTACTGGGGGAGTCTTACATACTTTTGTGTTTAACCATTTTGAATTTTTTCCATTTTGAATTTAGGATTTCCCAGGTGTGCATGCTGGTTTGCCTCTTCCAGTATTATTTTTTTTTAAACCCCTTCTTAAATGATTGTCAGGCAAAAATCTTGGACCATGATAACGTCAATTACCTGAAGAAAATTCTGGGGGAGTTAGCCATGGTTCTAGATCAAGTGGAGGCTGAGCTGGAGAAAAGAAAACTAGAGTATCAAGGTATGAATCATGACTATCTTTTATCGTAACAGAACCATATTCCAAATATTTCCAACAATGTCTGTGTATTTTTAAGTTTTTTTGTCTTCTTTTCCTTCCCTTGCAGGTCAAAAGTGTGAGTTGTGGCTATGTGGACCTGAATTTACACTAGCTGACGTCTGCCTCGGAGCCTTGTTGCACAGGCTCAAGTTCTTGGGACTTTCTAAGAAATACTGGGAGGACGGCAGCCGACCCAACCTGCAGTCCTTTTTTGTGCGTGTGCAAAAACGCTACGCTTTCCGCAGGGTCTTGGGCGACATCCACACGACCCTTCTGTCGGCGGTCCTACCCAACGCCTTCCGGATGGTAAAAAAGAAGCCACCGTCCTTCTTCGGGGCCTCTTTTCTCATGGGCTCGCTGGGAGGGATGGGCTACTTTGCCTACTGGTATTTAAAAAAGAAATACATGTAGTGAATGCCGTCTTGTTGCGTTAAATGTCTGTGTATTTGTGTGATGTTTCAACTTTTCTGTAATGTTTTATGACTGCAGGAAAACATAATGAATCTATATAGAGAACACTATTACTTACCTGGGTGAACAAAGAATATTAAAACATTCCGTGATAAGAAATTCTTGACAGCACATTTTCTGGTAATCAACGCCTTCATCGGGTTTAATTTCTGGCAACTTGCGGCCGGCAAGTCCTTGTTTAACTTTTTGTTGGAGGCATGCATCGGGTCTTCTTGTGCAGAAAACTTAAAGAAGAAGAAACCCAGACAAAATGTTAAATACAGTACCACCAAACGGGTTAACTGACCTTCGCATGCCACTATTATAGTCATAACTCATAGCTGCTCTTCGCTCCTACACCAGCCTGAGGTTTAAACCAGTAAAAACCACAGGAAAATGTTCCGTGACAAATACTTTCTGATAAGTGCTGTGCTGCCAGAAACTGCCAGAAGAAATGATGAATGGATGAAGGCAAAGTTCACGGGAGTAGCTCGACATTTTTGGGGAAACTCGCTTTTTTTTACCTTCTCGTAAATAGATCGATACCGCTCTCGCGCCTGTCTGTTAAATATGACGCTACAGCCAGGAGATGGCTAGCTTAGCTTAGCGTAAAGACTGCGACAGGGGGAAACAGCTAGCCTTCTGAACAAAAATAATCCCATTAATCTTTGACAAAATGTAAGGTACTCTGTCTGTAGGCTATGTTAATTTTTAAGCTAGAGCTAGCAGCCGGTTAGCTTAGCTTAGTATTAATACTGGAAACAAGGGCTAACAGCAAGCCCCAGTTTGACCCAAGTATTTCCAGTCACATTCATGCTCAAAGACTTTTAAAACCCTCTGGATGAAAAATATTTCATCTGTTATCCAAGATGTAACTGTATTTTCTAATCCAGGCAGCCAAAAATGACATAGGCCAATAAACATTGTTTATTTCAGATTCCGGCTAGTTTGCATTAGCAAAATGAGGTGCAACTTGGAAAGCCGGTTAAACATGTTGTTTTTTTATATTGGGCAGAGGGTTAGAAGAGTCTTTGATTATTTATGAAATGTCTTAGGAACAGCGATATGTGTTATTAAATGATCATCACTTAAAAAAAAAAAAAAGATTTCCTGCTATACACCTTTTCACCCCACGATTACAAAAAGAAAACAGGATTTTAGACGTTTTTTTGCAAATTCATTAACAAGATTGAAATACCACATTGAAGTAATCAGACCCATTCATGTCTCAGCATCTTGAATGGTCTGGACTGATTGGACGTGATTTGGAAAGGCACACACACCTGTCTGTAGAAGGTCTCACAGCTGATAATGCACATGCGAGCGGAAACTCAAGACAGGGTTATGTCGAGGCACGGCTCTCAGGAAGGCTACAAAAACATTTCTGCTGCGTTGAAGGTTCCCAAGAGCTCAGTGGCCTCCACAATTCTGTTAGGAACGACCAGCACTGCATCTCATAACCCTTAAATTGCCTCCTCGAGTCCTCCACTTGCCTCACTTGCCTCCGTTCCTTTGCGTCTTAGTCCCTCGGGGAGAGATGCGAGGAAGTCACGGGAGGAGAGAGGCAACGAGCAAATATGTTTTCGTCAGCTGGTTGGGGCGGAGTTAGCAACTCGTTCAGCTGCACGGCTTCCGGGAAGGCTGCTCTGGTGTATCCTCGCCAACAGCTCCTCGATGATCCCTCCTCGATGCTCGGTCCTCGGGGCAGAAATAAGAGCTTTGAGACGGCCTTCACCGAGGAGGGACAGAACAAGACGAGGACTGAGGAGTCTAGGAGCTATCAAATAAGGGCCTTGAGATGCAGCCCAGGACTCTTCCTAGAGCTGGCTGCCTGGTCAAGCCCAAAGAAACCTCTCAAAGATGATCGAGAAAGTATCCTACCTAAATACTTCAGTCGATGTGATATTTAAATCTTCTCTCTGTCATTATGGGGTATTGAGTGTAGATTGATGAGGAAAAAATGCATTTCAACAATTTCAGCACAAGGCCTCGACATAAACTGTGACAAAAGCGAAGGGGTCTGAATACTTTATGAATGCACTGCATATTTTTCAGGAAAAGCAAAATGCTTAGCGCTGTGATTCGAATATTCATGCCAGTCACAAACCGGGGCTAGCTGTTTCCCCCTGTCTTCATGCTAAGCTAAACTGACAAACCGCTGCATTAAATTGAACGGGCAGACACGAGTGGAATCAATCTTCTCATCTAACTCTTGGCAAGAGCGTGAATAAGTGCATTTCCCCCGAAAATGTCGAACTATTCCTTAAACTAACTGTACACCCTACACTACACACAGCAAACACAGACGCACTCAGTTTATTTAGAGCACCACGGATCACACCGCTCACACTGGTCCACTGTCACTGTCTTGGTCGCCGAGCAGGAGTTCAGATGTTCACAAAACGTGGGTGTTTGAAAAGTTACATTTTTGTCTGAACTGGTGTAGTCAAATTGTAAATTCTGCATCTATGGCACAGTAGTGCTGCTTTAGGTTTAGGATGTATATTTCATTGCATGGGTCTTATTGTGTAAACATTTCGTGACAGATGGGACACTGCCCAGAGGCAGAATTTATGATCACTACCGAAAATCGAAACCACCGATTTTTTTTTAAAGCGACACCAAAGCACTTTTCCTCTTCGGTCCCCTTAAGGCCCGGACACACCGAGCCGATACTCGGCCGTGGGACAGTCTGGCGAGGTCGGTGACTCGAGTCTGTTCGGTGTGGTCCGTGCCGTCGTCCGTCTGAGGGGCCGTCGGCGTTCATTTGGGCCGATTTGACATGTATAATGGGCGGGGCGGGCACTGCCGTCAGTCGGACTCAAACGACCCATCTGATTGGTAGAGTGCTAACCCGGAAACGTGGAGCGGAATGAGCGTGACTAGAGTCTCTCAAAATCTGACGAAAATCTTTTAAACTGACCTTTGTCGATCTGAAACGAAGACAGATTCAGTGACTTCACGGCCTATTTCTCTCTTCAAATGTTTTCAGAAACACGTTTCGGTGAACTATTTTAGTACAATATGAGATCGTATTCTCAACAAGCCGCCGTGACGGTCTGGCTTTGAATTTCACGGAGAAACCAGACCCCACGTGACGCGTTCGTCCAATCAGCTGCCGGTTTTCCTTTTTTGGGGCGACAACACAGATTTAGCGCCGCCTGCTGCTATGGAGACGTATTACGTCTCGTCTCTTCGGCGTGTTCCGAGGCATTTTTTTGACCAACTCGGGGAGACCGATCAGCCCGATTGGCTTTTCTGCCGACGGTCGGCCGTCTGGTCGGCGTGTAAGCAACAGGTTGGAAGCGGAATTGCCCGCCACCGCTGTCGTAATGTCTCATTCGAGCTAAAGATCCGCTACCCGACCTGGCAAACTCGCACAGTGCGGTTATAGCCGACAGAGGGCCGCAGGGCGAACGCAGGAGTGCCGTTCACCCGTGTCACGAGTTGTCGAACCACTGAAAGGATTTTTGGAAACATTGTTTGAAGGTACAAAAGAATCTTTGGTGTTGATTTAATCGTTATCTTGCTAATTGTAACCTTTGAAGCACCCCGCACTGTACAGTGTGTGTTGGAGATGGTCCCTCAGCAATACTGAGCAGAGACGAAAATCGCTGGATTTTTACTGCTGTCTGTGTGTCGCTTGACTCACTCCTGACAGATGCCAGATTGTTTTTACAGATAGATATTTTGAATTATACATTGTGTCGTTTATTTTACCGTGCTGAATTTGAAATGAGCTCAGAAGGTTAAATAAGGGGAACGGGAGGAAAAGCTGCCCCCCCTCCCCCCGGCGATCCTTGCCAGCTGTCTCGTCGTTTGTCGATGGTGTACTTTTCTCGCTCCACATTCTGTTCACCCTAAATGGGAGCCTTTGTGCTTTTTTTCTTAGTCAGCCCTTTCGGGGGGGGGTTTAACATGTTATAATTCTGCTCATGAACCGTGCGCTCTGAGGTTTTAACTCATTACGTCAGGTACCGGCTGGGGTCGTAAGCTGCTTTTTGGTTTTTAATGGCTCGTTAATGCAGGCATTTCTTGCAGCAAGGACTCAGCGGTACGGTGTTTCCGTGCAGCTCAAGACTGGCGTAACGAAGGGGAGTTTATTCCGTTTCCAGTCAGCAGTCTCTGCAGGCGGTGCGTTGGCTTGCAGCGGTGGCAGAAAAACGTTGAACCAAAGACGTCGATCAATGCTCCTTTAACAGCAGCGTCTCCTCGCTGCGTCACATGACTCACATCTGATAAGACATCGTGATCGTCATGAAGGAAAATAGAGGTGTAGAAGCTGTAGTTCATTGTGTTCGGTTATCACGTTTGCTATGGGGAGTGCAGTATAGCCATATAGATGTAACTGGGGAGGTTATGTTATGTTGAAAATATATATCTGAATATACATCTGAATTGACAACAGCAGATGACAGCTGGGGGGAGTGGAGGGGCATCAAAAAAAACTTCATAAGCATAATCATTTGTGAACGCTTTTCTCCACTGCTTCTTCTGACTGACATCCTGCTGCCTGAGGGACTGGATGTGTACTTCTTTGAACACACACACACACACAAACAAAGAGTTCAAGTCGAGAAATCCTAGTCGTGATTTGTGGCCATTATATTTCACTATAGTATTTTTTACTTTTTATTTTTTATATTTCTATATGCATTTATTTACGGTGCTTTTTATGATGTTTGTTCATAAGCCTTAATTTATTCAGTTGCCATCAATGACAAATAAATAATGAAAATGGAACACACAGATCCTGGTTTTTATTTGACCAAATACCCGCCTTGTTCCCTGCCCTGTAGAGCTTGTTAACAGTGTATTTTATACGCCACGAAAATGCACACATCAATGCTAGAAAACATTGGGACATTGTAAATTTATATTCTTTAAAAAATAATACTGCTAGGATTTACATGTACTTAAGTTTCCCCAAATCCCCCATCATAGGATGAGGCTGGTGTTATTCTATATTGTAATTATTGTCAACAAATTCCACGAAAAGACCAATAACCAGACCCAGCATCTTTTAATACTTCCCCCACCTTGTCTGCAGCACTCAGCCAGAAGCCCCATTGGTTCCTACTGAAAAACTTTCACTTTTTAAAAATAAAAGTAATTTTCTGGCAGCTGGGCACTTCAGTCTTTAAGAAAGCGTTACTTTAAAACGGGAGTAAATAGGAGCATTTATTGGTGACTATTTCCAGAAGTGGATTTTTACAAATTTGGTAATGTAGTGAGGATTTATGGCAGCAGATACGGTGTATGCGAGACTGAAAATAAACATCAGAGCCCATGTTCATCATTGATGTATTTTTTTTAATAGTTTTTGGACAAGAGTGGAGCTCTACGGCACAGAGTAACGTAATATATCAGGCTTTGGCAACACTTATTGGTTGGTTACTTTGTCTTTTCATAGTGTTGTTGACAATAAATAAAACCACAACTGAAACAATTAGTTGACCAATGGATTAGTCCATCAACAGAAAACTAATCTGCAACTGCTTTTGAGTTGGGTTATTTTTCCAAGCCCAAAAGTCCACCTCTCTGGTTCCACCTTTACAGTTGTGAGGATGTGTCGCTTGCCTTTGGTCCTACGTGATTGTGAATTGAATATATTTGGGTTTTCAACTATTTCCAGGACAAAAACACAGCATTTAAAAAGATGTCACCTTGTGCATTAGGAAATTGGGATGCATATTTTG